>NW_028157147.1:102500-145000 GCF_964263955.1 Coregonus lavaretus | reverse complement strand
TGCAGTGTGTCTGATGGTAATGACTGATGTCAGCTAATATAACTCCACTGTGTTGTGTTGCAGTGTGTCTGATGGTAATGACTGATGTCAGCTAATATAACTCCACTGTGTTGTGTTGCAGTGTGTCTGATGTCAGCTAATATAACTCCACTGTGTTGTGTTGCAGTGTGTCTGATGGTAATGACTGATGTCAGCTAATATAACTCCACTGTGTTGTGTTGCAGTGTGTTCTGATGGTAATGACTGATGTCAGCTAATATAACACCACTGTGTTGTGTTGCAGTGTGTTCTGATGGTAATGACTAATGTCAGCTAATATAACTCCACTGTGTTGTGTTGCAGTGTGTCTGATGTCAGCTAATATAACTCCACTGTGTTGTGTTGCAGTGTGTCTGATGGTAGTGACTGATGTCAGCTAATATAACTCCACTGTGTTGTGTTGCAGTGTGTCTGATGTCAGCTAATATAACTCCACTGTGTTGTGTTGCAGTGTGTCTGATGGTAATGACTGATGTCAGCTAATATAACTCCACTGTGTTGTGTTGCAGTGTGTCTGATGTCAGCTAATATAACTCCACTGTGTTGTGTTGCAGTGTGTCCTGATGTAATGACTGATGTAAGCTAACTCCACTGTGTTGTGTTGCAGTGTGTCTGATGGTAATGACTGATGTCAGCTAATATAACTCCACTGTGTTGTGTTGCAGTGTGTCTGATGTCAGCGAATATAACTCCACTGTGTTGTGTTGCAGTGTGTCTGATGTCAGCTAATATAACTCCACTGTGTTGTGTTGCAGTTTGTTCTGATGGTAATGACTGATGTCAGCTAATATAACTCCACTGTGTTGTGTTGCAGTGTGTCTGATGTCAGCTAATATAACTCCACTGTGTTGTGTTGCAGTGTGTCTGATGTCAGCTAATATAACTCCACTGTGTTGTGTTGCAGTGTGTCTGATGTCAGCTAATATAACTCCACTGTGTTGTGTTGCAGTGTGTTCTGATGGTAATGACTGATGTCAGCTAATATAACTCCACTGTGTTGTGTTGCAGTGTGTCTGATGTCAGCTAATATAACTCCACTGTGTTGTGTTGCAGTTTGTTCTGATGGTAATGACTGATGTCAGCTAATATAACTCCACTGTGTTGTGTTGCAGTGTGTTCTGATGGTAATGACTGATGTCAGCTAATATAACTCCACTGTGTTGTGTTGCAGTGTGTTCTGATGTAATGACTGATGTCAGCTAATATAACTCCACTGTGTTGTGTTGCAGTGTGTTCTGATGTAATGACTGATGTCAGCTAATATAACTCCACTGTGTTGTGTTGCAGTGTGTCTGATGTCAGCTAATATAAATCCACTGTGTTGTGTTGCAGTGTGTCTGATGGTAATGACTGATGTCAGCTAATATAACTCCACTGTGTTGTGTTGCAGTGTGTTCTGATGGTAATGACTGATGTCAGCTAATATAACACCACTGTGTTGTGTTGCAGTGTGTTCTGATGGTAATGACTGATGTCAGCTAATATAACTCCACTGTGTTGTGTTGCAGTGTGTATTGATGTCAGCTAATATAACTCCACTGTGTTGTGTTGCAGTGTGTCCTGATGTAATGACTGATGTCAGCTAATATAACTCCACTGTGTTGTATTGCAGTGTGTCTTGATGTCAGCTAATATAACTCCACTGTGTTGTGTTGCAGTGTGTCTTGATGTCAGCTAATATAACTCCACTGTGTTGTGTTGCAGTGTGTCCTGATGTCAGCTAAGCTAACTCCACTGTGTTGTATTTCAGCGTGTCCTGATGTCAGCTAACTCCACTGTGTTGTATTTCAGCGTGTCTGATGTCAGCTAACTCCACTGTGTTGTATTTCAGCGTGTCTGATGTCAGCTAACTCCACTGTGTTGTATTTCAGCGTGTCCTGATGTCAGCTAACTCCACTGTGTTGTATTTCAGCGTGTCTGATGTCAGCTAACTCCACTGTGTTATATTTCAGCGTGTCCTGATGTCAGCTAATATAACTCCACTGTGTTGTGTTGCAGTGTGTCCTGATGTAATGACTGATGTCAGCTAATATAACTCCACTGTGTTGTATTGCAGTGTGTCTTGATGTCAGCTAATATAACTCCACTGTGTTGTGTTGCAGTGTGTCTTGATGTCAGCTAATATAACTCCACTGTGTTGTGTTGCAGTGTGTCCTGATGTCAGCTAAGCTAACTCCACTGTGTTGTATTTCAGCGTGTCCTGATGTCAGCTAACTCCACTGTGTTGTATTTCAGCGTGTCTGATGTCAGCTAACTCCACTGTGTTGTATTTCAGCGTGTCTGATGTCAGCTAACTCCACTGTGTTGTATTTCAGCGTGTCCTGATGTCAGCTAACTCCACTGTGTTGTATTTCAGCGTGTCTGATGTCAGCTAACTCCACTGTGTTATATTTCAGCGTGTCCTGATGTCAGCTAATATAACTCCACTGTGTTGTGTTGCAGTGTGTCCTGATGTCAGCTAATATAACTCCACTGTGTTATATTTCAGCGTGTCTGGGTTCACATCGTGTGGGCATCAACAACCCTGATTCCAACGTCCCTTCAGACCTCAGGACCTGTGTCAAAGGTTGGTTAAGGTTAGAGGTGGTTATTGGGGTCAGAGGTTAGGGCTACGCAGGACGGATTGAATGGGCTGGCCCGTGGGCCGTATGTTTGTCACCCCTGGTTTAGGGGTAGGGTGCTGGCCCGCGGGGCCGTGTATTTGACACCCCTGGTTTAGGGCAGGGTTTCCCAAACTCTGTCCTGGGCCCCCCCCTGGGTGAATGTTTTGGTTGTTGTCCTAGCTCTACAAAAGCTGATTCAAATAACCAACTCATCATCAAGCTTTGACTATTTGAATCAGCTGTGTAGTGCTGGGGTAAAATTCAAAACATGCACCCAGGGGGGGGGGGGGCCCAGGACCGAGTTTGGGAAACCCTGGTTTAGGGGTAGGGGGTGTCCAGGCACGTGTCTGCCTGTTTGGTTTGTGGTTGTTGTGTTGTTGAAATGTGAAATCTGCTGCAGTGCTTCTGGTCATATTTGTTCTGTATATTCATGTCCTGTCTGGATACCTGTATGTGTTATGTCCTGTCTGGATACCTGTATGTGTTCTGTATTGTCATGTCCTGTCTGGATACCTGTATGTGTTATGTCCTGTCTGGATACCTGTATGTGTTCTGTATAGTCATGTCCTGTCTGGATACCTGTATGTGTTCTGTATAGTCATATCCTGTCTGGATACCTGTATGTGTTCTGTATAGTCATGTCCTGTCTGGATACCTGTATGTGTTCTGTATAGTCATGTCCTGTCTGGATACCTGTATGTGTTCTGTATAGTCATGTCCTGTCTGGATACCTGTATGTGTTCTGTATAGTCATGTCCTGTCTGGATACCTGTATGTGTTCTGTATAGTCATGTCCTGTCTGGATACCTGTATGTGTTCTGTATAGTCATGTCCTGTCTGGATACCTGTATGTGTTCTGTATAGTCATGTCCTGTCTGGATACCTGTATGTGTTCTGTATAGTCATGTCCTGTCTGGATACCTGTATGTGTTCTGTATAGTTATGTCCTGTCTGGACACCTGTATGTGTTCTGTATAGTCATGTCCTGTCTGGATACCTGTATGTGTTCTGTATAGTCATGTCCTGTCTGGATACCTGTATGTGTTCTGTATAGTCATGTCCTGTCTGGATACCTGTATGTGTTCTGTATAGTCATGTCCTGTCTGGATACCTGTATGTGTTATGTCCTGTCTGGATACCTGTATGTGTTCTGTATAGTCATGTCCTGTCTGGATACCTGTATGTGTTATGTCCTGTCTGGATACCTGTATGTGTTCTGTATATTCATGTCCTGTCTGGATACCTGTATGTGTTATGTCCTGTCTGGATACCTGTATGTGTTCTGTATAGTCATGTCCTGTCTGGATACCTGTATGTGTTCTGTATAGTCATGTCCTGTCTGGATACCTGTATGTGTTCTGTATAGTCATGTCCTGTCTGGATACCTGTATGTGTTCTGTATATTAATGTCCTGTCTGGATACCTGTATGTGTTCTGTATAGTCATGTCCTGTCTGGATACCTGTATGTGTTATGTCCTGTCTGGATACCTGTATGTGTTCTGTATAGTCATGTCCTGTCTGGATACCTGTATGTGTTCTGTATAGTCATGTCCTGTCTGGATACCTGTATGTGTTCTGTATAGTCATGTCCTGTCTGGATACCTGTATGTGTTCTGTATAGTCATGTCCTGTCTGGATACCTGTATGTGTTATGTCCTGTCTGGATACCTGTATGTGTTCTGTATAGTCATATCCTGTCTGGATACCTGTATGTGTTCTGTATAGTCATGTCCTGTCTGGATACCTGTATGTGTTCTGTATAGTCATGTCCTGTCTGGATACTTGTATGTGTTCTGTATAGTTATGTCCTGTCTGGATACCTGTATGTGTTCTGTATAGTCATGTCCTGTCTGGATACCTGTATGTGTTCTGTATAGTCATATCCTGTCTGGATACCTGTATGTGTTATGTCCTGTCTGGATACCTGTATGTGTTCTGTATAGTCATGTCCTGTCTGGATACCTGTATGTGTTCTGTATAGTCATGTCCTGTCTGGATACCTGTATGTGTTATGTCCTGTCTGGATACCTGTATGTGTTCTGTATAGTCATATCCTGTCTGGATACCTGTATGTGTTCTGTATAGTCATGTCCTGTCTGGATACCTGTATGTGTTCTGTATAGTCATGTCCTGTCTGGATACCTGTATGTGTTCTGTATAGTCATATCCTGTCTGGATACCTGTATGTGTTCTGTATATTCATGTCCTGTCTGGATACCTGTATGTGTTATGTCCTGTCTGGATACCTGTATGTGTTCTGTATAGTCATGTCCTGTCTGGATACCTGTATGTGTTCTGTATAGTCATGTCCTGTCTGGACACCTGTATGTGTTCTGTATAGTCATGTATTGTCTGGATACCTGTATGTGTTCTGTATAGTCATGTCCTGTCTGGATACCTGTATGTGTTCTGTATAGTCATGTCCTGTCTGGATACCTGTATGTGTTCTGTATAGTCATGTCCTGTCTGGATACCTGTATGTGTTCTGTATAGTCCTGTCCTGTCTGGATACCTGTATGTGTTCTGTATAGTCATGTCCTGTCTGGATACCTGTATGTGTTCTGTATAGTCATGTCCTGTCTGGATACCTGTATGTGTTCTGTATAGTCATGTCCTGTCTGGATACCTGTATGTGTTCTGTATAGTCATGTCCTGTCTGGATACCTGTATGTGTTATGTCCTGTCTGGATACCTGTATGTGTTCTGTATAGTCATGTCCTGTCTGGATACCTGTATGTGTTCTGTATAGTCATGTCCTGTCTGGATACCTGTATGTGTTCTGTCCTGTCTGGATACCTGTATGTGTTCTGTATAGTCATATCCTGTCTGGATACCTGTATGTGTTCTGCATAGTCATATCCTGTCTGGATACCTGTATGTCTAGACTTTGGTCTGAAGTTTATAAGAGTGTGGATTCTATTTTGTTATATGTGTGTTGTGTGAATGTTATATTTGGACATTGTGTATATTATATGTGTGTTGTGTGAATGTTATATTTGGACATTGTGTATATTATATGTGTGTTGTGTGAATGTTATATTTGGACATTGTGTATATTATATGTTTGTTGTGTGAATGTTATATTTGGACATTGTGTATATTATATGTGTGTCTGTGTGTTGTTCTGCAGAGATCAGTAACCAGTGCCTTCCGTTTCCGTGTTACAAGGAGGGTTCTGAACGCTGCATCGATGGCAAGGCCTCCTTCACCTGTCGGTGTAGACCAGGCTGGAAGGGTCCGCGCTGTGAGGATGGTGGGGTACCGTATAGACAGGGTTAGGGTTGGGGTTAGGGTTAGACAGGCCTCCTTCACCTGTCGGTGTAGACCAGGCTGGAAGGGTCCGCGCTGTGAGGATGGTGGGGTACCGTATAGACAGGGTTAGGGTTGGGGTTAGGGTTAGACAGGCCTCCTTCACCTGTCGGTGTAGACCAGGCTGGAAGGGTCCGCGCTGTGAGGATGGTGGGGTACCGTATAGACAGGGTTAGGGTTGGGGTTAGGGTTAGACAGGCCTCCTTCACCTGTCGGTGTAGACCAGGCTGGAAGGGTCCGCGCTGTGAGGATGGTGGGGTACCGTATAGACAGGGTTAGGGTTGGGGTTAGGGTTAGACAGGCCTCCTTCACCTGTCGGTGTAGACCAGGCTGGAAGGGTCCGCGCTGTGAGGATGGTGGGGTACCGTATAGACAGGGTTAGGGTTGGGGTTAGGGTTAGACAGGCCTCCTTCACCTGTCGGTGTAGACCAGGCTGGAAGGGTCCGCGCTGTGAGGATGGTGGGGTACCGTATAGACAGGGTTAGGGTTGGGGTTAGGGTTAGACAGGCCTCCTTCACCTGTCGGTGTAGACCAGGCTGGAAGGGTCCGCGCTGTGAGGATGGTGGGGTACCGTATAGACAGGGTTAGGGTTGGGGTTAGGGTTAGACAGGCCTCCTTCACCTGTCGGTGTAGACCAGGCTGGAAGGGTCCGCGCTGTGAGGATGGTGGGGTACCGTATAGACAGGGTTAGGGTTGGGGTTAGGGTTAGACAGGCCTCCTTCACCTGTCGGTGTAGACCAGGCTGGAAGGGTCCGCGCTGTGAGGATGGTGGGGTACCGTATAGACAGGGTTAGGGTTGGGGTTAGGGTTAGACGGGCCTCCTTCACCTGTCGGTGTAGACCAGGCTGGAAGGGTCCGCGCTGTGAGGATGGTGGGGTACCGTATAGACAGGGTTAGGGTTGGGGTTAGGGTTAGACAGGCCTCCTTCACCTGTCGGTGTAGACCAGGCTGGAAGGGTCCGCGCTGTGAGGATGGTGGGGTACCGTATAGACAGGGTTAGGGTTGGGGTTAGGGTTAGACAGGCCTCCTTCACCTGTCGGTGTAGACCAGGCTGGAAGGGTCCGCGCTGTGAGGATGGTGGGGTACCGTATAGACAGGGTTAGGGTTGGGGTTAGGGTTAGACAGGCCTCCTTCACCTGTCGGTGTAGACCAGGCTGGAAGGGTCCGCGCTGTGAGGATGGTGGGGTACCGTATAGACAGGGTTAGGGTTGGGGTTAGGGTTAGACAGGCCTCCTTCACCTGTCGGTGTAGACCAGGCTGGAAGGGTCCGCGCTGTGAGGATGGTGGGGTACCGTATAGACAGGGTTAGGGTTGGGGTTAGGGTTAGACAGGCCTCCTTCACCTGTCGGTGTAGACCAGGCTGGAAGGGTCCGCGCTGTGAGGATGGTGGGGTACCGTATAGACAGGGTTAGGGTTGGGGTTAGGGTTAGACAGGCCTCCTTCACCTGTCGGTGTAGACCAGGCTGGAAGGGTCCGCGCTGTGAGGATGGTGGGGTACCGTATAGACAGGGTTAGGGTTGGGGTTAGGGTTAGACAGGCCTCCTTCACCTGTCGGTGTAGACCAGGCTGGAAGGGTCCGCGCTGTGAGGATGGTGGGGTACCGTATAGACAGGGTTAGGGTTGGGGTTAGGGTTAGACGGGCCTCCTTCACCTGTCGGTGTAGACCAGGCTGGAAGGGTCCGCGCTGTGAGGATGGTGGGGTACCGTATAGACAGGGTTAGGGTTGGGGTTAGGGTTAGACGGGCCTCCTTCACCTGTCGGTGTAGACCAGGCTGGAAGGGTCCGCGCTGTGAGGATGGTGGGGTACCGTATAGACAGGGTTAGGGTTGGGGTTAGGGTTAGACGGGCCTCCTTCACCTGTCGGTGTAGACCAGGCTGGAAGGGTCCGCGCTGTGAGGATGGTGGGGTACCGTATAGACAGGGTTAGGGTTGGGGTTAGGGTTAGACGGGCCTCCTTCACCTGTCGGTGTAGACCAGGCTGGAAGGGTCCGCGCTGTGAGGATGGTGGGGTACCGTATAGACAGGGTTAGGGTTGGGGTTAGGGTTAGACAGGCCTCCTTCACCTGTCGGTGTAGACCAGGCTGGAAGGGTCCGCGCTGTGAGGATGGTGGGGTACCGTATAGACAGGGTTAGGGTTGGGGTTAGGGTTAGACAGGCCTCCTTCACCTGTCGGTGTAGACCAGGCTGGAAGGGTCCGCGCTGTGAGGATGGTGGGGTACCGTATAGACAGGGTTAGGGTTGGGGTTAGGGTTAGACAGGCCTCCTTCACCTGTCGGTGTAGACCAGGCTGGAAGGGTCCGCGCTGTGAGGATGGTGGGGTACCGTATAGACAGGGTTAGGGTTGGGGTTAGGGTTAGACGGGCCTCCTTCACCTGTCGGTGTAGACCAGGCTGGAAGGGTCCGCGCTGTGAGGATGGTGGGGTACCGTATAGACAGGGTTAGGGTTGGGGTTAGGGTTAGACAGGCCTCCTTCACCTGTCGGTGTAGACCAGGCTGGAAGGGTCCGCGCTGTGAGGATGGTGGGGTACCGTATAGACAGGGTTAGGGTTGGGGTTAGGGTTAGACAGGCCTCCTTCACCTGTCGGTGTAGACCAGGCTGGAAGGGTCCGCGCTGTGAGGATGGTGGGGTACCGTATAGACAGGGTTAGGGTTGGGGTTAGGGTTAGACAGGCCTCCTTCACCTGTCGGTGTAGACCAGGCTGGAAGGGTCCGCGCTGTGAGGATGGTGGGGTACCGTATAGACAGGGTTAGGGTTGGGGTTAGGGTTAGACAGGCCTCCTTCACCTGTCGGTGTAGACCAGGCTGGAAGGGTCCGCGCTGTGAGGATGGTGGGGTACCGTATAGACAGGGTTAGGGTTGGGGTTAGGGTTAGACAGGCCTCCTTCACCTGTCGGTGTAGACCAGGCTGGAAGGGTCCGCGCTGTGAGGATGGTGGGGTACCGTATAGACAGGGTTAGGGTTGGGGTTAGGGTTAGACAGGCCTCCTTCACCTGTCGGTGTAGACCAGGCTGGAAGGGTCCGCGCTGTGAGGATGGTGGGGTACCGTATAGACAGGGTTAGGGTTGGGGTTAGGGTTAGACAGGCCTCCTTCACCTGTCGGTGTAGACCAGGCTGGAAGGGTCCGCGCTGTGAGGATGGTGGGGTACCGTATAGACAGGGTTAGGGTTGGGGTTAGGGTTAGACAGGCCTCCTTCACCTGTCGGTGTAGACCAGGCTGGAAGGGTCCGCGCTGTGAGGATGGTGGGGTACCGTATAGACAGGGTTAGGGTTGGGGTTAGGGTTAGACAGGCCTCCTTCACCTGTCGGTGTAGACCAGGCTGGAAGGGTCCGCGCTGTGAGGATGGTGGGGTACCGTATAGACAGGGTTAGGGTTGGGGTTAGGGTTAGACAGGCCTCCTTCACCTGTCGGTGTAGACCAGGCTGGAAGGGTCCGCGCTGTGAGGATGGTGGGGTACCGTATAGACAGGGTTAGGGTTGGGGTTAGGGTTAGACAGGCCTCCTTCACCTGTCGGTGTAGACCAGGCTGGAAGGGTCCGCGCTGTGAGGATGGTGGGGTACCGTATAGACAGGGTTAGGGTTGGGGTTAGGGTTAGACAGGCCTCCTTCACCTGTCGGTGTAGACCAGGCTGGAAGGGTCCGCGCTGTGAGGATGGTGGGGTACCGTATAGACAGGGTTAGGGTTGGGGTTAGGGTTAGACAGGCCTCCTTCACCTGTCGGTGTAGACCAGGCTGGAAGGGTCCGCGCTGTGAGGATGGTGGGGTACCGTATAGACAGGGTTAGGGTTGGGGTTAGGGTTAGACAGGCCTCCTTCACCTGTCGGTGTAGACCAGGCTGGAAGGGTCCGCGCTGTGAGGATGGTGGGGTACCGTATAGACAGGGTTAGGGTTGGGGTTAGGGTTAGACAGGCCTCCTTCACCTGTCGGTGTAGACCAGGCTGGAAGGGTCCGCGCTGTGAGGATGGTGGGGTACCGTATAGACAGGGTTAGGGTTGGGGTTAGGGTTAGACAGGGTTTCCCCATCCTTCACCTGTCGGTGTAGACCAGGCTGGAAGGGTCCCGGCTGTGAGGATGGTGGGGTACCGTATAGACAGGGTTAGGGTTGGGGTTAGGGTTATACAGGGTCCTGCTTCACCTGTCGGTACAGGCTGTAATACTGGGTCCTGGCTTAATACTGGGTCCTGCTTAATAGACAGGGGGTCCTGGCTTAATACTGGGTCCTGGCTTAATACTGGGTCCTGGCTTAATACTGGGTCCTGCTTAATACTGGGTCCTGGCTTAATACTGGGTCCTGCTTAATACTGGGTCCTGGCTTAATACTGGGTCCTGGCTTAATACTGGGTCCTGGCTTAATACTGGGTCCTGGCTTAATACTGGGTCCTGCTATGGTGCTTAATACTGGGTCCTGGCTTAATACTGGGTCCTGGCTTAATACTGGGTCCTGCTTAATACTGGGTCCTGCTTAATACTGGGTCCTGCTTACCCATACCCCTGGGTCCTGGCTTAATACTGGGTCCTGGGCTTAATACTGGGTCCTGGCTTAAGGGTCCTGGCTTAATACTGGGTCCTGGCTTAATACTGGGTCCTGGCTTAATACTGGGTCCTGGCTTAATACTGGGTCCTGCTTAATACTGGGTCCTGCTTAATACTGGGTCCTGGCTTAATACTGGGTCCTGGCTTAATACTGGGTCCTGCTTAATACTGGGTCCTGGCTTAATACTGGGTCCTGGCTTAGTACTGGGTCCTGGCTTAATACTGGGTCCTGCTTAATACTGGGTCCTGGCTTAATACTGGGTCCTTGCTTAATACTGGGTCCTGGCTTAATACTGGGTCCTGCTTAATACTGGGTCCTGCTTAATACTGGGTCCTGGCTTAATACTGGGTCCTGGCTTAATACTGGGTCGCTGGTTTCAATCTGGCTCGAAGGACACACTTTTTTCTTGAAACTCGAAAAGCTTGGCCAGTAACGTTGGTGTTGCTGACTGACTAGGTCACAGTTCCTCCCAGTAACAGGAATTGAGCCGAGTTTCTAGTCAATGAATCCATGTTTTGTTATTATTGAATAATGATGTTATTGATTGTTTTATTGATCAGACATCGACGAGTGTTCGGACCCAGATCACCCAGCCGGATGCAACCAGAAGTGTTACAACTCCCCCGGTAGCTTCCGCTGTATGTGTGATGACGGGTACCGGTTCAGAACCAATGACAAGATCCACTGTACAGGTAACAGTTACTGTTATATAGATCCACTGTATAGGAAACAGTTACTGTTATATAGATCCACTGTATAGGAAACAGTTACTGTTATATAGATCCACTGTACAGGAAACAGTTACTGTTATATAGATCCACTGTACAGGAACCAGTTACTGTTATATAGATCCACTGTACAGGAAACAGTTACTGTTATATAGATCCACTGTACAGGAAACAGTTACTGTTATATAGATCCACTGTACAGTTACTGTTATATAGATCCACTGTACAGGAAACAGTTACTGTTATATAGATCCACTGTACAGGAAACAGTTACTGTTATATAGATCCACTGTACAGGAAACAGTTACTGTTATATAGATCCACTGTACAGGAAACTGTTATATAGATCCACTGTACAGGTAACAGTTACTGTTATATAGATCCACTGTACAGGAAACAGTTACTGTTATATAGATCCACTGTACAGGTAACAGTTACTGTTATATAGATCCACTGTACAGGAAACAGTTACTGTTATATAGATCCACTGTACAGTTACTGTTATATAGATCCACTGTACAGGTAACAGTTACTGTTATATAGATCCACTGTACAGGAAACAGTTACTGTTATATAGATCCACTGTACAGGAAACAGTTACTGTTATATAGATCCACTGTACAGGTAACAGTTACTGTTATATAGACCACTGTACATTTACTGTTATATAGATCCACTGTACAGGTAACAGTTACTGTTATATAGATCCACTGTACAGGTAACAGTTACTGTTATATAGACCACTGTACAGGTAACAGTTACTGTTATATAGATCCACTGTACAGGAAACAGTTACTGTTATATAGATCCACTGTACATTTACTGTTATATAGATCCACTGTACAGGTAACAGTTACTGTTATATAGATCCACTGTACAGGAAACAGTTACTGTTATATAGATCCACTGTACAGGAAACAGTTACTGTTATATAGATCCACTGTACAGGTAACAGTTACTGTTATATAGATCCACTGTACAGGTAACAGTTACTGTTATATAGATCCACTGTACAGTTACTGTTATATAGATCCACTGTACAGGTAACAGTTACTGTTATATAGATCCACTGTACAGGTAACAGTTACTGTTATATAGATCCACTGTACAGGTAACAGTTACTGTTATATAGATCCACTGTACAGGTAACAGTTACTGTTATATAGATCCACTGTACAGGAAACAGTTCTAGTCTAGAATGTAGTTTAGACTCTAGATTTGCAGGCCCAGACTCTAGTCTAGAATGTAGTTTAGAATCTAGACTAGAATGTAGTTTAGACTCTAGATTTGCAGGCCCAGACTCTAGTCTAGAATGTAGTTTAGACTCTAGATTAGAATCTAGATTAGAATGTAGTTTAGACTCTAGATTTGCAGGCCCAGACTCTAGTCTAGAATGTAGTTTAGACTCTAGATTAGAATCTAGATTAGAATGTAGTTTAGACTCTAGATTTGCAGGCCCAGACTCTAGTCTAGAATGTAGTTTAGACTCTAGATTAGAATCTAGATTAGAATGTAGTTTAGACTCTAGATTTGCAGGCCCAGACTCTAGTCTCGAATGTAGTTTAGACTCTAGATTAGAATCTAGACTAGAATGTAGTTTAGACTCTAGATTTGCAGGCCCAGACTCTAGTCTAGAATGTAGTTTAGACTCTAGATTAGAATCTAGATTAGAATGTAGTTTAGACTCTAGATTTGCAGGCCCAGACTCTAGTCTAGAATGTAGTTTAGACTCTAGATTAGAATCTAGATTAGAATGTAGTTTAGACTCTAGATTTGCAGGCCCAGACTCTAGTCTCGAATGTAGTTTAGACTCTAGATTAGAATCTAGATTAGAATGTAGTTTAGACTCTAGATTTGCAGGCCCAGACTCTAGTCTAGAATGTAGTTTAGAATATAGTTTAGACTCTAGATTTGCAGGCCCAGACTCTAGATTAGAATGTAGTTTAGACTCTAGATTTGCAGGCCCAGACTCTAGATTAGAATATAGTTTAGACTCTAGATTTGCAGGCCCAGACTCTAGTCTAGAATGTAGTTTAGACTCTAGATTAGAATCTAGACTATAATGTAGTTTAGACTCTAGATTTGCAGGCCCAGACTCTAGTCTAGAATGTAGTTTAGACTCTAGATTAGAATCTAGATTAGAATGTAGTTTAGACTCTAGATTTGCAGGCCCAGACTCTAGTCTAGAATGTAGTTTAGACTCTAGATTAGAATCTAGATTAGAATGTAGTTTAGACTCTAGATTTGCAGGCCCAGACTCTAGTCTAGAATGTAGTTTAGACTCTAGATTAGAATCTAGATTAGAATGTAGTTTAGACTCTAGATTTGCAGGCCCAGACTCTAGTCTAGAATGTAGTTTAGACTCTAGATTAGAATCTAGATTAGAATGTAGTTTAGACTCTAGATTTGCAGGCCCAGACTCTAGTCTAGAATGTAGTTTAGACTCTAGATTAGAATCTAGATTAGAATGTAGTTTAGACTCTAGATTTGCAGGCCCAGACTCTAGTCTAGAATGTAGTTTAGACTCTAGATTAGAATCTAGACTAGAATGTAGTTTAGACTCTAGATTTGCAGGCCCAGACTCTAGTCTAGAATGTAGTTTAGACTCTAGATTAGAATCTAGATTAGAATGTAGTTTAGACTCTAGATTTGCAGGCCCAGACTCTAGTCTAGAATGTAGTTTAGACTCTAGATTAGAATCTAGATTAGAATATAGTTTAGACTCTAGATTTGCAGGCCCAGACTCTAGTCTAGAATGTAGTTTAGACTCTAGATTAGAATCTAGACTAGAATGTAGTTTAGACTCTAGATTTGCAGGCCCAGACTCTAGTCTAGAATGTAGTTTAGACTCTAGATTTGCAGGCCCAGACTCTAGTCTATAATGTAGTTTAGACTCTAGATTAGAATCTAGACTAGAATGTAGTTTAGACTCTAGATTTGCAGGCCCAGACTCTAGTCTAGAATGTAGTTTAGACTCTAGATTAGAATCTAGACTAGAATGTAGTTTAGACTCTAGATTTGCAGGCCCAGACTCTAGTCTAGAATGTAGTTTAGACTCTAGATTTGCAGGCCCAGACTCTAGTCTATAATGTAGTTTAGACTCTAGATTAGAATCTAGACTAGAATGTAGTTTAGACTCTAGATTTGCAGGCCCAGACTCTAGTCTAGAATGTAGTTTAGACTCTAGATTAGAATCTAGACTAGAATGTAGTTTAGACTCTAGATTTGCAGGCCCAGACTCTAGTCTAGAATGTAGTTTAGACTCTAGATTAGAATCTAGATTAGAATATAGTTTAGACTCTAGATTTGCAGGCCCAGACTCTAGATTAGAATGTAGTTTAGACTCTAGATTTGCAGGCCCAGACTCTAGTCTAGAATGTAGTTTAGACTCTAGATTTGCAGGCCCAGACTCTAGTCTAGAATGTAGTTTAGACTCTAGATTTGCAGGCCCAGACTCTAGTCTAGAATGTAGTTTAGACTCTAGATTTGCAGGCCCAGACTCTAGTCTAGAATGTAGTTTAGACTCTAGATTAGAATCTAGATTAGAATGTAGTTTAGACTCTAGATTTGCAGGCCCAGACTCTAGTCTAGAATGTAGTTTAGACTCTAGATTAGAATCTAGACTAGAATGTAGTTTAGACTCTAGATTTGCAGGCCCAGACTCTAGTCTAGAATGTAGTTTAGACTCTAGATTAGAATCTAGATTAGAATGTAGTTTAGACTCTAGATTTGCAGGCCCAGACTCTAGTCTAGAATGTAGTTTAGACTCTAGATTAGAATCTAGATTAGAATGTAGTTTAGACTCTAGATTTGCAGGCCCAGACTCTAGTCTCGAATGTAGTTTAGACTCTAGATTAGAATCTAGATTAGAATGTAGTTTAGACTCTAGATTTGCAGGCCCAGACTCTAGTCTAGAATGTAGTTTAGACTCTAGATTTGCAGGCCCAGACTCTAGTTTAGAATGTAGTTTAGACTCTAGATTTGCAGGCCCAGACTCTAGTTTAGACCAACAGAGGAAGATGGCTGACCAGTACAGTGTTACATAAGAGTGTTATAACCTCAGGGTCATTGACCATCTCTGTTACCAGAAACAGGCTTCAGTCTCAATGACTGTTTCTGCTTGTGCACCCCTCTTGTGGTAATGTCTGTGTGATTGTCTAGTGACCAAACCAAACCTCCATATTACCCACTCACACTGAAGATGTCAAGATGTCTGTGTCCCCTCCCCAGATATCAATGAGTGTCTGCTGTACCCCCTGTATCTGTGAGGAACCAGCTAAATGTGTCCCCTCCCCAGATATCAATGAGTGTCTGCTGTACCCCAGTATCTGCGAGGAACCAGCTAAATGTGTCAACACCCCTGGCATGTATGAGTGCCAGTGTCCCCCGGGCTTCAAATACAACTTCACCTTACGCTCCTGTTTGGGTGAGAGGCCGCTCCACTGATGTTGTACCAACACTCACCACACAAGGGAGACACTTAACACTCATTTTATTCAAGAGGGCGTAACGGGAACGTTTTTGGTATCAGCTGATCCTAACCCTGACCTGTACCTCCTGTAATGACCTCTGCCCTCTCTCTCTCTCTCTCTCTCTGTCTCTCTCTCTCTCTGTCTCTCTCTCTGTCTGTCTCTCTGTCTCTCTCTCTCTCTGTCTCTCTCTGTCTCTCTCTCTCTCTCTCTCTCTCTCTCTCTCTCTCTCTCTCTCTCTCTCTCTCTCTCTCTCTCTCTCTCTCTCTCTCTCTCTCTCTCTCTCTCTCTCTCTCTCTCTCTCTCTCTCTCTCTCTCTCTCTCTCTCTCTCTCTCTCTCTCTCTCTCTCTCTCTCTCTCTCTCTCTCTCTCTCTCTCTCTCTCTCTCTCTCTCTCTCTCTCTCTCTCTCTCTCTCTCTCTCTCTCTCTCTGCCTGACACTCATGCCTTGTCCCAGATGTGGATGAGTGTGAGGTGGGTGTGTGTGGGGGTGAGTGTGTGAACGCGATGGGCAGCTACTCTTGCCACTGCGACGGCCGTCGGGGCCTACGGCTAGCCGAGGACCAGAGCTCCTGTGAGGAGGTCCCAGTGTGTGTCCAGCTCTATGACTACAAGCATGCTGAGATGCTGTACCTGGGAGAACAGTTCACTGGAGGGCCTGTCATATACCTCCGCTTCAGACTACCAGAGAACACCAAGTAAGGGGTTAAACACACAGAGGCGGAGACAGACAAGAGTTCTGTTCAGTACACAGCTGTACCCTAATCGTCCATGTCGCCTGGTCCGCGTGTCTCCAGGTTTGCTGCAGAGTTTGACTTCCGTACGTTTGATCCAGAGGGGGTGATTCTCTACGCGGAGTCTTCCCAGGACTCGTGGTTCATGCTGGGGCTGAGGGAAGGACGCATCGAGGTCCAGTTCAAGAACCAACACTCCCTCAAGGTCACCAGTGGGGGCAAGGCCATCAACGATGGTCAGTGGCATGTGGTAAGATGCCTGGGTGGATTACATTACTGATTGGTTTTATCGTCACCAGCTGCTTCTATTTAGTAATCTGCCCAACCTGAGGGCCTGTCTTTAGTAATCTGCCCAACCTGAGGGCCTGTCTTTAGTAATCTGCCCAACCTGAGGGCCTGTCTTTAGTAATCTGCCCAACCTGAGGGCCTGTCTTTAGTAATCTGCCCAACCTGAGGGCCTGTCTTTAGTAATCTGCCCAACCTGAGGGCCTGTCTTTAGTAATCTGCCCAACCTGAGGGCCTGTCTTTAGTAATCTGCCCAACCTGAGGGCCTGTCTTTAGTAATCTGCCCAACCTGAGGGCCTGTCTTTAGTAATCTGCCCAACCTGAGGGCCTGTCTTTAGTAATTTGCCCAACCTGAGGGCCTGTCTTTTTGTTGCCCAGATGGGTTCCATCTGGATCCAGTGTTAAGATGCGGTGATGTTATATATATATATATATACTACCGTTCAAAAGTTTGGGGTCACTTAGAAATGTCCTTGTTTTCGAAATAAAAGCAATTTTTTTGCTATTATAATAAGATCAAATTGATCAGAATTACAGTGTAGACATTGTTAATGTTGTAAATGGCTATTGTAGCTGGAAACGGCAGATTTTTTATGGAATATCTACATAGGCGTACAGAGGCCCATTATCAGCAACCATCAGTCCTGTGTTCCAATGGCACGTTGTGTTTGCTAATCCAAGTTTATCATTTTAAAAGGCTAATTGATCATTAGAAAACCCTTTTTGCAATTATGTTAGCACAGCTGAAAACTGTTGTGCTGATTAAAGAAGCAATAAAACTGTCCTTCTTGAGACTAGTTGAGTATCTGGAGCATCAGCAATTGTGGGTTCGATTACAGGCTCAAAACGACCAGAAACAAATAACTTTCTTCTGAAACTAGTCAGTCTATTCTTGTTCTGAGAAATGAAGGCTATTCCATGTGAGAAATTGCCAAGAAACTGAAGATCTCGTACAACGCTGTGTACTACTCCCTTCACAGAACAGCGCAAACTGGCTCTAACCAGAATAGAAAGAGGAGTGGGAGGCCCCCCGGTGCACAACTGAGCAAGAGGTCAAATACATTAGAGTGTCTAGTTTGAGAAACAGGCGCCTCACAAGTCCTCAACAAAATGTCTAAGTGACCCCAAACTTTTGAATGGTAGTGTATATTTATGTATACAGATACAGTGGGGAGAACAAGTATTTGATACACTGTCGATTACTTGTTCTCCCCACTGTATTTATATAATGAATATGAATTCGGAGGGCAGAAATTATTAAATATTAAAGCATTAGACTAAAGGCTTCAGTCATACAAAAGTTATACTTAAATCCGAACTGGTTCTCTAGCAAATTAGTAAGATTGTCTCACCCCAATGTTCAAGAATGGCCTTTTACCCTTTATTCAGATTACAACCTCTCACTTTCAGTTATTTGAAAAGGAAATAATCTCCCAAATATCACTATTTCTAAAACAAGCCATAGAAAGTTGGTTGCAATTTCAGTTTAATCCACCAGAAAAGACAGAACAAATATTACAACAAATATACTAACTTGACAAAAAAAACATTATTTTTTGAATTTCTTTTTTTTTTTAATGGTATAATCTTTGTAAATGATATCATAAATAGGACTGTGGAGTTATGTCACAAAAATATATGGAAATGTCTGCTCTATCCAAAATGACAACCAACTGATTGCAGCATTACCGCCAAAATGGAGGAGGCAAGTGGAAAGGGGGAGAAGGTAAGGAACTTGTCTGTCGGCATTAAAGACAAAAGATTGGCTAAAGAAAATAGTGATAAATAAAGAAGTATACCAGTTTCATTTAAGGACCAAAAAATTCACAGCTGCGCCGTACAGTTTGCAAACTAGTTGGGGGGAGATTTTTTCGATGTACCGATTCCATGGCACGTGGTTTATGAACGGATACACAAAACGATGCCGGATTCAAAAATAGTTTTTCAATTTAATTATTATACAAAATTATTGCGACCAATAGAATGTTATGTACAGTGCATTCTGAAAGTATTCAGACCCCTTGATTTTTTCCACATTTTGTTACGTTACAGGCTTACTCTAAAATTTATTAAATATATTTTTTTCTCAACAAGCTTCAAAGCAAAAACAGGTTTTTAGAAATGTTTGCAAATGTATAACAAATCAAAAACTGAAATATCACATTTACATAAGGATTCAAACCCTTTACTCAGTACTTTGTTGAAGCACCTTTGGCAGCGATTACAGCCTCGAGTCTTCTTGGGTATGACGCTACAAGCTTGGCACACCTGTATTTAGGGCGTTCCTCCCATTCTTCTCTGCAGATCCTCTCAAGCTCTGTCAGGTTGGATGGGGAGCATCCAACTATTTTCAGGTCTCTCCATCCAACTATTTTCAGGTCTCTCCAGAGATGTTCGATCAGGTTAAAGTCCAGGCTCTGGCTGGGCTTCTCAAGGACATTCAGAGACTTGTCCCGAAGCCACTCCTGCACTGACTAGTCTCCCAGTCCCTTCCTCTGAAAAACATCCCCACAACATGATGCTGCCACCACCATGCTTCATTGTAGGGATGGTGCCAGGTTTCATGACGCTTGGCATTCAGGCCAAAGAGTTCAATCTTGGTTTCATCAGACCAGAGAATCTTGTTTCTCATGGTCTAAAAGTCATTTAGGTGCCTTTTGGCAAACTCCAAGCGGGCTGTCATGTGCCTTTTACAGAGGAGTGGCTTCCGTCTGGCCACTCTACCATAAAGGCCTGATTGGTGGAGTGCTGCAGAGATGGTTGTCCTTCTGTCAGAGTGACCATCGGGTTCTTGGTCACCTCCCTGACCAAGGACCTTTACCCCCGATTGCTCAGTTTGGCCGGGCGGCCAGCTCTAGGAATAGTCTTGGTGGTTCCAAACTTATTCCATTTAAGAATTGGGGGCCACTGTGATCTTGGGGACCTTCAATTCTACAGACATTTTTTGGTACCCTTCCCCAGATCTGTGCCTCGACACAATCCTGTCTCGGAGCTCTACGGACAATTCCTTCGACCTCATGGCTTGGTTTTTGCTCTGACATGCACTGTCAACTGTGGGACCTTATATAGACAGGTGTGTGCCTTTCCAAATCATGTCCAATCAATTGAATTTACCACAGGTGGACTCCAATCAAGTTGTAGAAACATCTCAAGGATGATTGTTGTAGAAATATTTGACTAATAGATAATCAACTCAAAAATATCTCTCAAGACACCGGAGCTTGTGAATCCAAGAATTATACTTTATTGCATAACAAAGCCGAGCTTGCTCCATGGAACAACTGTATCTCTCTGGCTTAGAGATCTCTTATATACACACAAATGAAAAAACATGCATACATTCCTAACTTATTTTAGTTCTGCCCCACCCTTCTTTTTCAACGTCCAGCTGTCACACAATGTCCACTCCAAAATGTCATGAATGTTTTTTTTTTATATATGAAGCCTCTCATTCTATCATTCTATTGGCTGCGTGGCTTAGGCCCCTTCTTAAAAAACTAATGTAATGCACACTGTTTGAGAGCCTCTGTGAAAGAACACATGCATTCATTTAAAACACAGCATATACTACATGTCTATATTCCTTATTTAAGCATGTATCTGGATTATAAAATATCAAACATGTTTATTATATTTTACCTTTGGCATCTCCCTACATGTGCCATAATGATACATAAAATAATCCTATATGATCAATGGAAACAGGATGCACCTGAGCTCAATTTCGAGTCTCATGGCAAAGGGTCTGAAAACTTATGTAAATAAGGTATTTTTGTTTTTTATTTGTAATATATTTGCAGAAATTTCAAAAAAACTGTTTTTGCTTTGTCACTATAGGATATTGTGTGTAGATTAATTATTAATTAATTTATTTTTATCCATTTTAGAATAAGGCTGTAACGTAACAAAATGTGGAAAAAGTCAAGGGGTCTGAATACTTTTCCGAATGCACTGTATACGGGGGATACAACCATCCCAGCTCTTCAGATTTTGCTGCTAAGAGATCATTTGTTTTAGATCATTTGTTTTGGTACTGCCCATATGTAGCTTGTCTTTGGTCACAGGTTCAGGAATGGCTGAAAAATTGCAACATTTACCTGGAGATAACTCTGCAAATAGCACTGCTGGGTGATTTGAAAAGTCATAGCCAATCAATCAATAATAAAATAATACTCTTAGAAAATGTGTTTATCTTTCATTTACAGTCTGTAGAAACTATGAGAATTCAAAAGGTTCAGAACTTTTGTGAAACATCACAACACAGTAAAATAAATATATGGCAGCTAGAAATCAAAACTGGATGGTCTTCAGAGATAGATGGGAGGGGTTGAGGGTAGCTGAAGGCTGGGACTAAAAACAAACAAAAGATAACTCATGTAAAATATACTGTCCGTGAAATGTATGTAGTATGCATAAGCTGGAAGTGGAAGCATAAGTATTATTGTCCATTAGTTTACTCCAATTAGGTAGGGGTGGTAGGGTTAGGGGAAAATATATTTAAAATATATATATTTTAAATATTTATATTTAAAACAAATATATATATATACAGTGGGGAGAACAATTATTTGATACACTGCCGATTTTGCAGGTTTTCCTACTTACAAAGCATGTAGAGGTCTGTAATTTTTATCATAGGTACACTTCAACTGTGAGAGACGGAATCTAAAACAAAAATCCAGAAAATCACATTGTATGATTTTTAAGTAATTAATTTGCATTTTATTGCATGACATAAGTATTTGATCACCTACCAACAGACCTGTTAGTTTTTCTTTAAGAAGCCCTCCTGTTCTCCACTCATAACCTGTATTAACTGCACCTGTTTGAACTCATTACCTGTATAAAAGACACCTGTCCACACACTCAATCAAACAGACTCCAACCTCTCCACAATGGCCAAGACCAGAGAGCTGTGTAAGGACATCAGGGATAAAATTGTAGACCTGCACAAGGCTGGGATGGGCTACAGGACAATAGGCAAGCAGCTTGGTGAGAAGGCAACAACTGTTGGCGCAATTATTAGAAAATGGAAGAAGTTCAAGATGACGGTCAATCACCCTCGGTCTGGGGCTCCATGCAAGATCTCACCTCATGGGGCATCAATGATCATGAGGAAGGTGAGGGATCAGCCCAGAACTACACGGCAGGACCTGGTCAATGACCTGAAGAGAGCTGGGACCACAGTCTCAAAGAAAACCATTAGTAACACACTACGCCGTCATGGATTAAAATCCTGCAGCGCACACAAGGTCCCCCTGCTCAAGCCAGCGCATGTCCAGGCCCGTCTGAAGTTTGCCAATGACCATCTGGATGATCCAGAGGAGGAATGGGAGAAGGTCATGTGGTCTGATGAGACAAAAATAGAGCTTTTTGGTCTAAACTCCACTCGCCGTGTTTGGAGGAAGAAGAAGGATGAGTACAACCCCAAGAACACCATCCCAACCGTGAAGCATGGAGGTGGAAACATCATTCTTTGGGGATGCTTTTCTGCAAAGGGGACAGGACGACTGCACCGTATTGAGGGGAGGATGGATGGGGCCATGTATCGCGAGATCTTGGCCAACAACCTCCTTCCCTCAGTAAGAGCATTGAAGATGGGTCGTGGCTGGGTCTTCCAGCATGACAATGACCCGAAACACACAGCCAGGGCAACTAAGGAGTGGCTCCGTAAGAAGCATCTCAAGGTCCTGGAGTGGCCTAGCCAGTCTCCAGACCTGAACCCAATAGAAAATCTTTGGAGGGAGCTGAAAGTCCGTATTGCCCAGCGACAGCCCCGAAACCTGAAGGATCTGGAGAAGGTCTGTATGGAGGAGTGGGCCAAAATCCCTGCTGCAGTGTATGCAAACCTGGTCAAGACCTACAGGAAACATATGATCTCTGTATTTGCAAACAAAGGTTTCTGTACCAAATATTAAGTTCTGCTTTTCTGATGTATCAAATACTTATGTCATGCAATAAAATGCAAATTAATTACTTAAAAATCATACAATGTGATTTTCTGGATTTTTGTTTTAGATTCCGTCTCTCACAGTTGAAGTGTACCTATGATAAAAATTACAGACCTCTACATGCTTTGTAAGTAGGAAAACCTGCAAAATCGGCAGTGTATCAAATACTTGTTCTCCCCACTGTATATATATATATATGGGGTTTGGAAATTACATTGATAGAAGCCACAATCTGTCTGCAATATTAAAGCTGATCTAACCCATAACAAAATGAAAGATCCGGCGATGTTTTATTATTGTGTTGCAATGTTGTTGTGTAATGCTGTTGTTGTTGTGTAATGTTGTTGTTGTGTAATGTTGTTGTGTAATGTTGTGTAATGTTGTTGTGTAATGCTGTTGTTGTTGTGTAATGTCGTTGTTGTGTAATGTTGTTGTTGTTGTGTAATGTCATTGTTGTGTAATGTTGTGTTTTGTTGTTGTGTAATGCTGTTGTTGTTGTGTAATGTCGTTGTTGTGTAATGTTGTGTAATGCTGTTGTTGTTGTTGTGTAATGTTGTTGTGTGTTGTTGTTGTTGTGTAATGTTGTTGTGTGTTGTTGTTGTTGTGTAATGTTACTGTTGTGTAATGCTGTTGTGTAATGTTGTTGTTGTTGTGTAATGTTGTAGTTGTGTAATGTTGTTGTTGTTGTTGTTGTGTAATGTTGTAGTTGTGTAATGTTGTTGTTGTTGTTGTTGTGTAATGTTGTGTAATGTTGTTGTTGTTGTTGTGTAATGTTGTTGTTGTGTAATGTTGTTGTTGTTGTTGTGTAATGTTGTAGATCTCAGTAGATGAACTGGAGTCCAGTATCAGTGTTAAGATCAGTAAGGAAGCTGTGATGAGCATCAACAGCCCTGAGAGTCTCTTTACGTCCGTTAACGGGAAACTGGAGACCAAGGTGTACATTGCAGGGCTGCCCAACCGCACCGACAGCGTCATCAAACCGGTAAACAGCCTGCTGCCGCAACACAACAACCATAAAACAACCATAGAACAACCATACAACAACCATAGAACAACCATAGAACCATAAAACAACCATAGAACAACCATACAACCATAGAACAACCATAGAACAACCATACAACCATAGAACAACCATAGAACAACCATACAACAATAGAACAACCATAAAACCATAGAACAACCATAGAACAACCATACAACCATAAAACAACCATAGAACAACCATACAACATTTTTACATTTACATTTTAGTCATTTAGCAGACGCTCTTATCCAGAGCGACTTACAGGAGCAATTAGGGTTAAGTGCCTTGCTCAAGGGCACATTTACGTCATTTAGCAGACGCTCTTATCCAGAGCGACTCACCAATTGGTGCGTTCACCCTATAGCCAGTGGGATAATCACTTTACAATTTTTTTTTTTTTTTTTTTTGGGGGGGGGGGTAGAAGGATTACTTTATCCTATTCCTTAAAGAGGTGGGGTTTCAAATGTCTCCGGAAGGTGGTGAGTGACTCCGCTGTCCTGGCGTCGTGAGGGAGCTTGTTCCACCATTGGGGTGCCAGAGCAGCGAACAGTTTTGACTGGGCTGAGCGGGAACTATGCTTCCGCAGAGGAAGGGGAGCCAGCAGGCCAGAGGTGGATAAACGCAATGCCCTCGTTTGGGTGTAGGGACTGATCAGAGCCCGAAGGTACAGAGGTGCCGTTCCCCTCACTGCTCCATAGGCAAGCACCATGGTCTTGTAGCGGATGCAAGCTTCAACTGGAAGCCAGTGGAGTGTGCGGAGGAGGGGGGTGACGTGAGAGAACTTGGGAAGGTTGAACACCAGACGGGCTGCGGCATTCTGGATGAGTTGTAGGGGTTTAATGGCACAGGCAGGGAGGCCAGCCAACAGCGAGTTGCAGTAGTCCAGACGGGAGATGACAAGTGCCTGGATTAGGACCTGTGCCGCTTCCTGTGTAAGGCAGGGTCGTACTCTCCGAATGTTGTAGAGCATGAACCTGCAGGAGCGGGTCACCGCCTTGATGTTGGCGGAGAACGACAGGGTGTTGTCCAGGGTCACGCCTAGGCTCTTCGCACTCTGGGAGGAGGACACAGCGGAGTTGTCAACCGTGATGGCGAGATCATGGAACGGGCAGTCCTTCCCCGGGAGGAAGAGCAGCTCCGTCTTGCCAGGGTTCAGCTTGATAACAACCATATAACAACCATAGAACAACCATAGAACAACCATACAATCATAAAACAACCATAGAACAACCATATAACCATAAAACAACCATAGAACAACCATACAACCATAAAACAACCATAGAACAACCATACGACAACCATAGAACAACCATACAACCATAAAACAACCAGAGAACAACCATAGAACAACCATATAACAACCATAGAACAACCATACAACCATAGAACAACCATACAACCATAGAACAACCATACAACAATAGAACAACCATAAAACCATAGAACAACCATAGAACAACCATACAACCATAAAACAACCATAGAACAACCATACAACCATAGAACAACCATAGAACAACCATACAACCATAGAACAACCATACAATCATAAAACAACCATAGAACAACCATATAACCATAGAACAACCATAGAACAACCATACAATCATAAAACAACCATAGAACAACCAT
Source organism: Coregonus lavaretus (assembly GCF_964263955.1). NCBI lineage: Eukaryota > Metazoa > Chordata > Actinopteri > Salmoniformes > Salmonidae > Coregonus > Coregonus lavaretus. Next base: position 119,689 of record NW_028157147.1, on the reverse strand, counting down.
ATAACCATAGAACAACCATACAACCATAAAACAACCATAGAACAACCATATAACCAAAGAACAACCATAGAACAACCATACAACCATACAACAACCATAGAACAACCATACAACCATACAACAACCATAGAACAACCATACAACCATAAAACAACCATAGAACAACCATACAACCATAGAACAAACCATAGAATAAACACTCAACCAATAACCACACAAATAATTAGCAGATAATCGCTCAACGACCACAGAACAACCATAAAATAATGATTCCATAACCATAAAACAACCCATCCTACAACCACCTAATAACATTGATGTATGTAACCCCTGTATAGATTAACCCTCGTCTGGACGGCTGTATCCGCGGCTGGAACCTGATGAACCAAGGGGCGTCTGGGGTGAAAGAGGTTATCCAGGAGAAGGAGAGCAAACACTGTTTCCTGCACGTAGAGAGAGGGACCTACTTCACTGGAGCAGGACTGGCTCACTTCAACGTAGACTACAGTGAGTAGTGTACACTATACTGGCTCACTTCAACATAGACTGCAGTGAGTAGTGTACACTATACTGGCTCACTTCAACATAGACTGCAGTGAGTAGTGTACACTATACTGGCTCACTTCAACATAGACTACAGTGAGTAGTGTACACTATACTGGCTCACTTCAACATAGACTACAGTGAGTAGTGTACACTATACTGGCTCACTTCAACATAGACTACAGTGAGTAGTGTACACTATACTGGCTCACTTCAACATAGACTACAGTGAGTAGTGTACACTATACTGGCTCACTTCAACGTAGACTACAGTGAGTAGTGTACACTATACTGGCTCACTTCAACGTAGACTACAGTGAGTAGTGTACACTATACTGGCTCACTTCAACATAGACTACAGTGAGTAGTGTACACTATACTGGCTCACTTCAACATAGACTACAGTGAGTAGTGTACACTATACTGGCTCACTTCAACGTAGACTGCAGTGAGTAGTGTACACTATACTGGCTCACTTCAACATAGACTACAGTGAGTAGTGTACACTATACTGGCTCACTTCAACATAGACTACAGTGAGTAGTGTACACTATACTGGCTCACTTCAACGTAGACTGCAGTGAGTAGTGTACACTATACTGGCTCACTTCAACATAGACTACAGTGAGTAGTGTACACTATACTGGCTCACTTCAACATAGACTGCAGTGAGTAGTGTACACTATACTGGCTCACTTCAACGTAGACTACAGTGAGTAGTGTACACTATACTGGCTCACTTCAACGTAGACTACAGTGAGTAGTGTACACTATACTGGCTCACTTCAACATAGACTGCAGTGAGTAGTGTACACTATACTGGCTCACTTCAACGTAGACTACAGTGAGTAGTGTACACTATACTGGCTCACTTCAACATAGACTACAGTGAGTAGTGTACACTATACTGGCTCACTTCAACATAGAATACAGTGAGTAGTGTACACTATACTGGCTCACTTCAACATAGATTACAGTGAGTAATAGCAGTTAATATACTAATACAGTGGACTATATTCTACTACAACAGTGATTCTCCAGATGATTGGGAAATAGGGGGGGGGTTACATAGACCTCTGTTTACTAAGGCTGTCTTTGGTGCTTCTGTTTCTCTGTGTGTGTGTGTGTGTGTGTGTGTGTGTGTGTGTGTGTGTGTGTGTGTGTGTGTGTGTGTATAGGTGAGTCAGGGAGCTGGAGGGTTGATCTGAAGATAAGTATCCGTCCGTCCAGCAGCACAGGAGTTCTCTTCGCTCTGGTCGTCAACGATACCGTCCCCCTGTCTGTCGCCGTGGTTACGCAAGGACCTGACGATGCTGTGAGTTCAGCAACGATCCCCACGCGCACGCACACACACACACACACTCTCACACACACACACACACACACACACACACACACAGAGAGAGACACACACACACACACACACACACACTCACATCCCCTCCTCCTTTCTCCAGCACCTGCAGGTGTTCCTGGATGGGGTGTCCGTGGCGGTGCTACAGTCGTTGATGTTGTGTTACCCTGACCGTCTGTCTGTAGAGCTGACTGTCACCCCCACTACCCTGGAGATCATCGCTAACTCCTCCACATGGTCCTACAGCCTCCCTGACGGGGCGCTGGATCGACTCAACGCCACAATGATGACACACTCTGTCAGCACATGCATAGGAGGACTGCCAGGTAACTAGCTAGTTACTTACTACCAAACTAACTAACTAGTAGCTGACTAACCACCATGATTCTGCCGTTCAGGACATGCATAGGAGGACTGCCAGGTAACTAGCTAGTTACTTACTACCAAACTAACTAACTAGTAGCTGACTAACCACCATGATTCTGCCGTTCAGGACATGCATAGGAGGACTGCCAGGTAACTAGCTAGTTACTTACTATCAAACTAACTAACTAGTAGCTAACTAACCACCATGATTCTGCCATTCAGGACATGCATAGGAGGACTGCCAGGTAACTAGCTAGTTACTTACTACCAAACTAACTAACTAGTAGCTAACTAACCACCATGATTCTGCCGTTCAGGACATGCATAGGAGGACTACCAGGTAACTAGCTAGTTACTTACTACCAAACTAACTAACTAGTAGCTGACTAACCACCATGATGACTCTTGAGTGGCGCAGTGGTCTAAGGCACTGCATCGCAGTGCTAACTGTGCCACTAGAGATCCTGGTTCGAATCCAGGCTCTGTCGCAGCCGGCCGGCGACCGGGAGACTCATGGGCGGCCCACAATTGGCCCAGCGTCGTCCAGGGTAGGGGAGGGAATGGCCGGCAGGGATGTATTTCAGTTGATAGAGCATGGCGTTTGCAACGCCAGGGTTGTGGGTTCGTTTCCCACGGGGGGCCAGTATAGAAAAAAACACAAAAAAAACAACATGCACTCACTAACTGTAAGTCGCTCTGGATAAGAGCGTCTGCTAAATGACTAAAATGTACAATGTAATGATTCTGCCGTTCAGGACATGCATAGGAGGACTGCCAGGTAACTAGCTAGTTACTACCAAACTAACTAACTAGTAGCTAACTAACCATAGGAGGACTACCAGGTAACTAGCTAGTTACTTACTACCAAACTAACTAACTAGTAGCTAACTTACCATAGGAGGACTACCAGGTTGGTGAAACTGACTGACTGACTAACGTAGTCCATATTTCATCATTTATTCAGATTTCATTGATGAAGTGTTTCGGTATTTAATCTCTCCCTCCCTCCCTCCCTCCCTCCCTCCCCCTCCTCCTTTCCCTCCCTCCTCCCTCTCCCTCCCTTCCTCCCTTCTCCCCTCCCTCTCCCTTCCTTCCTTCCTTCCCTCCCTCCCTCCCTCCCTTCCTCCCTCCCTCCCTCCCTCCCTCCCTCCCTCCCTCCTCCCTCTCCCTCCCTCCCTCCCTCCCTCCGTCCCTCCCTCCCTCCCTCCCTTCCTCCCTCCGTCCGTCCGTCTCCAGATACTATCCCAGCCTCCTCCACCCCAGTGTCAGCCTACTACCACGGCTGTCTGGACGTCAACATCAACGGTCGGCTGTTAGACTTCGACGAGGCAGTCAGTAAACACAACAGCATTAAGTCCCACTCCTGCCCCCCTGTCTCGCCCCCCAAGACACACTCTGACGACCCCCACCACTCACCCTACAGGAAGTGACCTCACAGCCAGGTCGACCAATCACCGCACATCTCTGTCCTGAGGCCAAATCTGTGTATATGATCCTATAACTAATGATTAGAGGGAGGGAAGAAAGGAAGGAGGGAGGGAAAGGAGGGGAGGGAGGGAGGGAGGGAAGGGAGGAAGGAAGGAGGGAAAGGAGGAGGGGGAGGGAGGGAGGGAGGGAGGGAGGGAGGAAAGGAAGGAGGGAGGGAGGGAGGGAGGGAAAGGAGGAGGAGGGAGGGAAAGGAGGAGGAGGGAGGGAAAGGAGGGGGGGAGAGATGGAGGGAGGAGGGGAAGGGAGGGAAAGATGGTGGGTGGACTTGCACAATGCAGTCATTTCTGTTTATTTAGTTTCCTGCACTCGTGGTTAGACTGTTTTTATTGGACATGTCACCCCCTCACCATCACCCCACCATGGTTTGTATTTCCTTTAAAAAGCACCTGGGTCTGTTACTTTGACACTGTCTGATCTAACTTTGACACTTGTTCTGATGCCAGGAGCTCCATAGACATGTAGTGAAACAGCAGAGCTCTGGAAGGTTCTGATACAGTGGATTGACCTGGGGTAGATGGTTCTGTTATATATGTAGAGGAAGGTTCTGATACAGTGGATTGACCTGGGATAGATGGTTCTGTTATATATGTAGAGGAAGGTTCTGATACAGTGGATTGACCTGGGGTAGATGGTTCTGTTATATATGTAGAGGAAGGTTCTGATACAGTGGATTGACCCGGGGTAGATGGTTCTGTTATATATGTAGAGGAAGGTTCTGATACAGTGGATTGACCTGGGGTAGATGGTTCTGTTATATATGTAGAGGAAGGTTCTGATACAGTGGATTGACCTGGGATAGATGGTTCTGTTATATATGTAGAGGAAGGTTCTGATACAGTGGATTGACCTGGGGTAGATGGTTCTGTTATATATGTAGAGGAAGGTTCTGATACAGTGGATTGACCTGGGGTAGATGGTTCTGTTATATATGTAGAGGAAGGTTCTGATACAGTGGATTGACCCGGGGTAGATGGTTCTGTTATATATGTAGAGGAAGGTTCTGATACAGTGGATTGACCTGGGGTAGATGGTTCTGTTATATATGTAGAGGAAGGTTCTGATACGGTGGATTGACATGGGGTAGATGGTTCTGTTATATATGTAGAGGAAGGTTCTGATACAGTGGATTGACCTGGGGTAGATGGTTCTGTTATATATGTAGAGGAAGGTTCTGATACAGTGGATTGACCCGGGGTAGATGGTTCTGTTATATATGTAGAGTAGATAGATAGATGGCTGGATAGATATGGACCACATGCAGGGTGATTTTTGGTTCTCTCTTTTGTGTCTCGTCTCTCTCCCTTTCTTCAGAGACACCCCAATGGTTGAGTGTATATAAAAACAAGCTCGCATTAATATATAAGTTAAATGTAGTTGTTTTTTGTTGATGGATTGAGTGTTTTGTGTGTGTTTATTTTTAACAAAAGTGATCCAAAGCATGCCTGCTTTGGTACGTAAAACTGTGATTGTGTCTGAAATCTTTCTAGCCTACTGCTTACTAAATGTACTAATCATACTACATACGAACATACTAATAAAGTGCAGTATTAACTTGAAACAAAGTTTAAAGCGACAATTATTAACATACTGGCTCAAACGACAGGAATGAAGCAGCGGACACTAGCGTCTGTTCGCTCACTGTTTCTGGCGGACGTTTTATGGTGTTACACAGCATACCTTCGTCAATCTGCTACACAATGCTAGCCAGCAGCTAACAAAATGAGTTTGTTTTTGCCCAAATTGTCATGCAAAAAGGACATAGACGAGGTAATAAAAACTGTCGCTGAAAAGGTTTTAGTTCTTCGGTTCGGGAGAGACGAAGACTCGGTCTGCCTGCAGCTTGATGAGATTGTAAGTAGCTAACGTTAGCATGTGTCGCTAGCATGCTAGCTGGGTAGCTAGCTCTACCAACTAATAATAATATAATAATATTATTAACTACTGCAATATTGTGGCCAGTAAACATTGATGCAAGACGGGCATGTCAGTTGTTAGTAGCATTTACACCAACACTGTCAATTAATTTTTTTGCAACGTTTCAGTCTGTCTGAATCGGAATGCCAGTTGTTGTCATTCTTTTGCCAGCTGTCCAAAACGTCCCACGACCTGAGTAACATGGCTTCAATCTACATCGTGGATGTGGACTCAGCCCCCATCTACACGAGATACTTCGACATCAGCTACATCCCATCTACCGTCTTCTTCTTCAACGGACAACACATGAAGGTTGATTATGGGTGAGTGGTGGCATGTTAGGGTTGACATGAGGAGAAGGAAGATAGCCTACGCTGGACTCGGACGCTAGAATACCACAGGCTGGTTTCAGCTGTAACACTCCCCTTCAGTGGATAATCAGGCTTATAGCTAAAACACTGTTGTCCCTTGTCCCCACACAGGTCTCCAGATCACACCAAGTTTGTGGGCAGTTTTAAGACCAAGCAGGACTTCGTGGATCTGATCGAGGTGATCTACAGAGGAGCTATGAGAGGGAAGATGATCGTCCAGAGTCCCATCGACCCTCAGAACATCCCCAAGTACGACCTGCTCTACCATGGGATCTAGCCCCATCACGACCTGCTCTACCACGGGATCTAGCCCCGTCACGACCTGCTCTACCACGGGATCTAGTTTTTAAATTTCACCACAATTCCCCACCCTTCAGCGCGGTTACAAGCACCCTGGCTGCAGATCTCGTCGGGCGGCCGACAGCACGGTTGGAGCGCTCAAGCTGCCGAGAATTCATGTGAAAAGAAACCGTCTGACGAGCACAGAACGGATTGGCCCGGCCTGGACAATTGTGGTATTGACCTTATCTAGAGACACCACTGCAGCTGGCGCCATCTCACTTGACCATTAAACTGATGTACTGTTTGTTGAAACTGTCCGTAACTTGACGTTGATATTTCCCTAGGGAAATAGATCTCTATATGAGACGGATACATGTCAGGGTGGACAACGTCCATTTGTTTCTTACAATGAAGACCCATTTACAGCTTGGAGCTGACGGTTCTTGTTGCCTCATAGTGTGAATGCTGAGCCTAATGTATGTCTGGTGAGAAGGTCTGAACCTTTTGAACTTTTGTTAATAAATGTGTCGCTTCAAATAATGTTGGTTTGATCTCTATCAAGGACCAACAAGAAATCATTATCTGCTAAATTGTTAGCTACATAAAAGTAATAAGACCATTCACAGTGCTGGGGATCCTTGTATTATATAATCCCAGACAGTGCCGGAGATCCTTGTATTATATAATCCCAGGCACCACAGACAGTGCTGGGGATCCTTGTATTATTTAATCCCAGGCACCACAGACAGTGCTGGAGATCCTTGTATTATTTAATCCCAGGCACCACAGACAGTGCTGGGGATCCTTGTATTATTTAATCCCAGGCACCACAGACAGTGCTGGAGATCCTTGTATTATTTAATCCCAGGCACCACAGACAGTGCTGGAGATCCTTGTATTATTTAATCCCAGGCACCACAGACAGTGCTGGAGATCCTTGTATTATTTAATCCCAGGCACCACAGACAGTGCTGGAGATCCTTGTATTATTTAATCCCAGGCACCACAGGCTGAATGACTTGTATCAATTTGGAGATTTGTTGGTATTTGGGTCCATTAATGAGTATTTTCAAAAAGTAAACAAAAATGTCAAACTTGATGAATGGATATTTTCTTTAGTTTATCATACTGCAGTCATCAACATTTTCATGAATTTTAACCACTTTAAAATGGACATGCATCAATCATGTAAAAGCCCATTTCATAGAGAATGTTACAAACTGAACTACATTTAGTAACTTCCTTTGAAGAGATGGTGATTGGGTCTAAACAGGCTTTTGGTGTTTGGTAAGTCTTTCTTTCAGTGAACTTCTCGTTACCTGACGTTTCCAGAAAGTCAGACTTCCCACACCAACTAATTATTCTCCGTTTCTGAAGCATTTGCATTCACTGTGTTGTGTGGTGACCCTTAGATATATTCATTCACTGTGTTGTGTGTTGACCCTTAGATATATTCATTCACTGTGTTGTGTGGTGACCTTTCGATATATTCATCTGCATTCACTGTGTTGTGTGGTGACCCTTAGATATATGCTCCAGACTTGCCCAGAGGGAATTGTTGATATGCTGTACATTCTTTTATTCTAGATAACATTTTTATTTGGAAAAATGTGCCATTTTATAGATAGAAAGATGAAAAAAAGTATTTATCCACAATCTGCTGTGGACATGTCCGGTCCTGGAGTGTCCTTAACAAAATGAAACAAAAATATTTAGTCCGACTTCATCCAGTGTCCAGAAAAATGTATTAGCATGAATTAGACACTTACTGAGCAAAAGGCCACAAGATAAACCCTCAATTCCAAACGTGCCCCTTTGTACTTCACTGGTGCTGTCAGGGCGCCAGGTAGCTTTAGTGGTTAAGAGCGTTGTGCCAGTAACCGAAAGGTCGCTGGTTCTAATCCCCGAGCCGACTAGGTGAAAAATCTGTCAATGTGCCCTTGAGCAAGGCACTTAACCCCTAATTGCTCCTGTAAGTCACTCTGGATAAGAGCGTCTGCTAAATGACTTAAATGTAAATGTCAGAGCGGCCCGGTGTGAGATCTGATCTGACCCACGGTGCTCCTGTACTTCACTGGTGCTGTCAGGGCGGCCCGGTGTGAGGTCTGATCTGGCCCACGGTGCTCCTGTACTTCACTGGTGCTGTCAGGGCGGCCCGGTGTGAGGTCTGATCTGGCCCACGGTGCTCCTGCTGCGGGTCACCATACTAAAGCTGGTGGGTGCTTTAGGACTCAGTGTTTTGGAGAAGAACCTGAACACAGACTCCATGCAGACAGCTGGAGCCGCCTCGTGGCTCTGCGTCCCAGCTGACATCTGAGGGCATCCTGCTTTCAGCGACCCCACCGGCTGGTTCAGGGGCTTGGAGCTCAGCACCCACCTAAAAAGACAAATGGGTTACGGAATGTGCAATGTCAAAGATAATATATTGTCAATTACTTCCCTGGTTATATAAAAGACATCATCCCACCTCCTGGAGCGCGTCTTCAGCCACTCCCGGCCCTCCGCGTCCAATGGCTGGTGCCACAGGCTGTGGGAGGAGTCCAGGAAGGCCGCCGCCCACACCTGCCTCACCACTTGCTGCGGGCGTCGGCACAGCAGGTCCACGAACGCCAGGCCTCCGTAACCGTGCGCTACCACGACGACACGCCGGGAGACGCAGCGCGACACTAGGAGGTCCCAGACGCGGTGCACGTGCTCCTCCGGGGTCTCCCCGACACCTCCTCCCTGGTTGGGGTTCATCAGGAGGACAGAGCTGCCCTCCTCCAGGGCCCTCCTCACGTAGGGCATCATGCTGCCTCTCTCCAGCCCCTCGCTGGCAGCAGCCCTCCAGCTCCACAGGCCACAGCGCATCGTTCCCCGGTCCTGGACCACCAGCAGCAGGGTGGCAGGGCTCTCCAGGGCCCCAGGGGATAGGTAGACGTAGCCCTGGCTGGGGGCTCCTCGCTGGGGGCTGAAGGAGACCCCGTGGTCCCCATGGCCCTTGGGCTCTGCTGGAGGTGGGAGGTAGAGCCTGGTGAGGTGCAGCTGCTCCTCCAGGAGAGAGTGAACGTGTTGGGTGACGTGAAGACACAACGCCTGGTCCTCCCTCTGGGTGGCGTCCGGGTCACAGCCCCGCTGGAACCGGAACGAGAAGGGCTCCTGGGTGACCCGGTGACACAGACACCCGTCCGAGGTGAAGCGATACGGGAAGACTGAGGGAGGGGACACAGCCTGACCCCGCTGGCTCTGGGTCTGACCCTGGGTCTTAGCGGTGTCCACCATTAACTCCATCCTGGTGCAAAGCAGAAAGGGAGATGGTAAACACAGGGGGGAGCTATCTGATCCCGTTAGCCTCTAGCCCAGGAGGCTATCTGATCCCGTTAGCCTCTAGCCCAGGAGGCTATCTGATCCTGTTAGCCTCTAGCCTAGGAGGCTATCTGATCCCGTTAGCCTCTAGCCCAGGAGGCTATCTGATCCCGTTAGCCTCTAGCCTAGGAGGCTATCTGATCCCGTTAGCCTCTAGCCTAGGAGGCTATCTGATCCCGTTAGCCTCTAGCCTAGGAGGCTATCTGATCCCGTTAGCCTCTAGCCTAGGAGGCTATCTGATCCCGTTAGCCTCTAGCCCAGGAGGCTATCTGATCCCGTTAGCCTCTAGCCCAGGAGGCTATCTGATCCTGTTAGCCTCTAGCCCAGGAGGCTATCTGATCCTGTTAGCCTCTAGCCTAGGAGGCTATCTGATCCCGTTAGCCTCTAGCCCAGGAGGCTATCTGATCCCGTTAGCCTCTAGCCTAGGAGGCTATCTGATCCCGTTAGCCTCTAGCTCAGGAGGCTATCTGATCCTGTTAGCCTCTAGCCTAGGAGGCTATCTGATCCTGTTAGCCTCTAGCCTAGGAGGCTATCTGATCCCGTTAGCCTCTAGCCTAGGAGGCTATCTGATCCTGTTAGCCTCTAGCCCAGGAGGCTATCTGATCCCGTTAGCCTCTAGCCTAGGAGGCTATCTGATCCTGTTAGCCTCTAGCCCAGGAGGCTATCTGATCCCGTTAGCCTCTAGCCCAGGAGGCTATCTGATCCCGTTAGCCTCTAGCCTAGGAGGCTATCTGATCCCGTTAGCCTCTAGCCCAGGAGGCTATCTGATCCCGTTAGCCTCTAGCCTAGGAGGCTATCTGATCCCGTTAGCCTCTAGCCTAGGAGGCTAGCTGATCCTGTTAGCCTCCTAGGCTAGGAGTACTGAGTAAGCAAACACATCATTATTTGTAGTCAGGGATCATTTTACATTTCATGTAATAGATAGTGGGGTCCCAAATTATTGACACCCTTTGATAAAGATGAGCAAAAACGACTGTATAAAAATAATACAAATACTGAGCTATATTGTATGCTACATTTTTTGTGGGTAATTATATTATTTTATGCTAATACAATTGCTCCACTGGTGTGCGTAGCCAAAGAGCTCTATGTTCATGTCATCCGGCTAATGTAAACGCCTGGAGTTTGCTAAACGGCACTGGCACTTGGATTGGAACCGGTGCTCTTTGGCCAGGCACACCGGTGGTGGGTTTGGTGTCGAAATAAGGATGCATGAGTAGAACATAACTGTAAAGTATGGTGGTGGATCTTTGATGTTATGGGGGCTGTTTTGCTTCCACTGGTCCTGGGGCCCTTGTTAAGGTCAACAGCATCATGAACTTTACCAAGTACCAGGACATTTTAGCCCAAAACCTGGTTGCCTCTGTCAGGTAGCTGAAACTTGGCCTCAAGTGGATCTTCCAGCAAGACAATGACCCCAAGCACACATCAAAATCCACAAAGAAATGGTTAATTGACCACAACATGTAAATGTTGCAATGGCAATCTCAGTCTCCGGACTTCAAACCCATTGAAACCCTGTGTTTTGAATTGAAGAGGGCTTCTCCATGAGATTCTCCATAAGCACATTTATACAGTCATTTTTGCTCGTCTTTATCAATGGTGTCAATCCTATTCTAATCAATAAAGGTCAAATGGTTTGCATTGCCATGTATTTTATACTAGGATTTATTTTGCATTGGATTTGTCAGTCCGTTCAGACGTTCATTTATCATCATGGCTATTGGCTAATAGCATCCCTCCTCTTTATCATCATGGCTATTGGCTAATAGCATCCCTCCTCTTTATCATCATGGCTATTGGCTAATAGCATCCCTCCTCTTTATCATCATGGCTATTGGCTAATAGCATCCCTCCTCTTTATCATCATGGCTATTGGCTAATAGCATCCCTCCTCTTTATCATCATGGCTATTGGCTAATAGCATCCCTCCTCTTTATCATCATGGCTATTGGCTAATAGCATCCCTCCTCTTTATCATCATGGCTATTGGCTAATAGCATCCCTCCTCTTTATCATCATGGCTATTGGCTAATAGCATCCCTCCTCTTTATCATCATGGCTATTGGCTAATAGCATCCCTCCTCTTTATCATCATGGCTATTGGCTAATAGCATCCCTCCTCTTTATCATCATGGCTATTGGCTAATAGCATCCCTCCTCTTTATCATCATGGCTATTGGCTAATAGCATCCCTCCTCTTTATCATCATGGCTATTGGCTAATAGCATCCCTCCTCTTTATCATCATGGCTATTGGCTAATAGCATCCCTCCTCTTTATCATCATGGCTATTGGCTAATAGCATCCCTCCTCTTTATCATCATGGCTATTGGCTAATAGCATCCCTCCTCTTTATCATCATGGCTATTGGCTAATAGCATCCCTCCTCTTTATCATCATGGCTATTGGCTAATAGCATCCCTCCTCTTTATCATCATGGCTATTGGCTAATAGCATCCCTCCTCTTTATCATCATGGCTATTGGCTAATAGCATCCCTCCTCTTTATCATCATGGCTATTGGCTAATAGCATCCCTCCTCTTTATCATCATGGCTATTGGCTAATAGCATCCCTCCTCTTTATCATCATGGCTATTGGCTAATAGCATCCCTCCTCTTTATCATCATGGCTATTGGCTAATAGCATCCCTCCTCTTTATCATCATGGCTATTGGCTAATAGCATCCCTCCTCTTTATCATCATGGCTATTGGCTAATAGCATCCCTCCTCTTTATCATCATGGCTATTGGCTAATAGCATCCCTCCTCTTTATCATCATGGCTATTGGCTAATAGCATCCCTCCTCTTTATCATCATGGCTATTGGCTAATAGCATCCCTCCTCTTTATCATCATGGCTATTGGCTAATAGCATCCCTCCTCTTTATCATCATGGCTATTGGCTAATAGCATCCCTCCTCTTTATCATCATGGCTATTGGCTAATAGCATCCCTCCTCTTTATCATCATGGCTATTGGCTAATAGCATCCCTCCTCTTTATCATCATGGCTATTGGCTAATAGCATCCCTCCTCTTTATCATCATGGCTATTGGCTAATAGCATCCCTCCTCTTTATCATCATGGCTATTGGCTAATAGCATCCCTCCTCTTTATCATCATGGCTATTGGCTAATAGCATCCCTCCTCTTTATCATCATGGCTATTGGCTAATAGCATCCCTCCTCTTTATCATCATGGCTATTGGCTAATAGCATCCCTCCTCTTTATCATCATGGCTATTGGCTAATAGCATCCCTCCTCTTTATCATCATGGCTATTGGCTAATAGCATCCCTCCTCTTTATCATCATGGCTATTGGCTAATAGCATCCCTCCTCTTTATCATCATGGCTATTGGCTAATAGCATCCCTCCTCTTTATCATCATGGCTATTGGCTAATAGCATCCCTCCTCTTTATCATCATGGCTATTGGCTAATAGCATCCCTCCTCTTTATCATCATGGCTATTGGCTAATAGCATCCCTCCTCTTTATCATCATGGCTATTGGCTAATAGCATCCCTCCTCTTTATCATCATGGCTATTGGCTAATAGCATCCCTCCTCTTTATCATCATGGCTATTGGCTAATAGCATCCCTCCTCTTTATCATCATGGCTATTGGCTAATAGCATCCCTCCTCTTTATCATCATGGCTATTGGCTAATAGCATCCCTCCTCTTTATCATCATGGCTATTGGCTAATAGCATCCCTCCTCTTTATCATCATGGCTATTGGCTAATAGCATCCCTCCTCTTTATCATCATGGCTATTGGCTAATAGCATCCCTCCTCTTTATCATCATGGCTATTGGCTAATAGCATCCCTCCTCTTTATCATCATGGCTATTGGCTAATAGCATCCCTCCTCTTTATCATCATGGCTATTGGCTAATAGCATCCCTCCTCTTTATCATCATGGCTATTGGCTAATAGCATCCCTCCTCTTTATCATCATGGCTATTGGCTAATAGCATCCCTCTTCACCAAAACATACCTGGGGAAAGAGACGCGTTGTCACTTGTTAGCCTAAAATAGGCGCTGTATGCGTTCTGGCGATCAGCTGTGTCCAAAAAACCGCAAAGAATGCACTAAACGTTACTTTACTCTCGATTGAATATTAGTAATGACTAACTCCGATGATGCTTTGACAGATGGAAGCTACAAACGAATAGCGACGATGGATCTCCCCAACCCCCATCTATAGGTCAAGGTGGTATGGAACTGCGGCGTGACACAATCAGTCACGAGATATATATCATGAAATCTAATACATATTTTTTTAAATACATTTTTAACTTCGAGATGACAAGCTTCAACCACACAGAGATGCTTTTATTTTAATATTTAAATTTTATTGTACATTTAATTCACACTCTTTATTGCTGGCAATATGTATGAAAGTATAGTGCATGTATTGTTGAGCAATATGCTATGGCCATTTCAGGGCTATCAGCTTTATCCCCACATTGGCAATTGTTTCACCATGAATGTATTATGAAGTATATGAGTTGTCTGGAGAATATATCCTATTTTCACAGTATCATGGTTGCTAGATCTTATCTCTATATCTGCCGGGTGCTGTGAGCGTCAAGTCTGTGATGATGGTTGGTGGCTTGTATCCAAAGGACCTTTTCACTGTGCTGATCCGTCTATTTGTCTGTCTCCCTCAGTGACCCTGCCGTCATACAGGGGGTTGGACCTCTGGTGCATCTGCAGCAACACAGGGTCAGAGGTCAGAGGTTAGGGACAAGGTCAAGGATGTGGTTGATAAGAGGCAAGTTTTTCCACTACCAGAATAAATACTAACGCCTGGTCATAATGTCTCCACCATCATTTCCTATGACAGAAAACATCTTCTGGACATCAGATCAGCGATCACTAACCTCGATTTGGACGACAACTTCTACTTCAACGAGTCAGCAGCTCCAGACGTTCTGCTTACTCCGGACCAGGCCCTAATCAGCAGCTCTGGACGTTCTGCTTACTCCGGACCAGGCCCTAATCAGCAGCTCTGGACGTTCTGCTTACTCCGGACCAGGCCCTAATCAGCAGCTCTGGACGTTCTGCTTACTCCGGACCAGGCCCTAATCACCAGCTCTGGACGTTCTGCTTACTCCGGACCAGGCCCTAATCAGCAGCTCTGGACGTTCTGCTTACTCCGGACCAGGCCCTAATCAGCAGCTCTGGACGTTCTGTTTACTCCGGACCAGGCCCTAATCAGCAGCTCTAGACGTTCTGCTTACTCCGGACCAGGCCCTAATCAGCAGCTCTAGACGTTCTGCTTACTCCGGACCAGGCCCTAATCAGCAGCTCTAGACGTTCTGCTTACTCCGGACCAGGCCCTAATCAGCAGCTCTGGACGTTCTGCTTACTCCGGACCAGGCCCTCTGGACCAGGCTATTTGTACCATAAATGTGAGATTTGAACCTTGGAGTATGCAGCATTACTAGTTATTGTGTCTGGTCCTCTTATGATACATAATTATTTTGGGGGGATTATGTAGATTACATTTTCGTTTACATTTAGTTACATTTAACTGGTTAAATCCCATCGTTAATTAGCCCATTCATATTGCACAATGTTCAGTACGTTTTTTCATATCGGACATACTGCACCGTAGTACACCATTTCCTGAACATTGTGTCGCAGTAAAAGCGGGTTTCATTCTACTCAGGAGCACTTCTAGTTTCTAAATCCACAGAGTTTCCACCCAGAGGAGTGTTGCTGCTCAGGGGGGGTCCACTAGTTTCCAAATCCACAGAGTTTCCACCCAGAGGAGTGTCGCTACTCAGGGGGGGGTCCACTAGTTTCCAAATCCACAGAGTTTCCACCCAGAGGAGTGTCGCTGCTCAGGGGGGGGTCCACTAGTTTCCAAATCCACAGAGTTTCCACCCAGAGGAGTGTCGCTGCTCAGGGGGGTCCACTAGTTTCCAAATCCACAGAGTTTCCACCCAGAGGAGTGTCGCTGCTCAGGGGGGGTCCACTAGTTTCCAAATCCACAGAGTTTCCACCCAGAGTAGTGTTGCTGCTCAGGGGGGGTCCACTAGTTTCCAAATCCACAGAGTTTCCACCCAGAGGAGTGTCGCTACTCAGGGGGGGTCTACTAGTTTCCAAATCCACAGAGTTTCCACCCAGAGGAGTGTCGCTGCTCAGGGGGGGTCCACTAGTTTCCAAATCCACAGAGTTTCCACCCAGAGGAGTGTCACTGCTCAGGGGGGGTCCACTAGTTTCCAAATCCACAGAGTTTCCACCCAGAGGAGTGTCGCTACTCAGGGGGGGTCTACTAGTTTCCAAATCCACAGAGTTTCCACCCAGAGGAGTGTCGCTGCTCAGGGGGGTCATTCTACTATCTCTACACAATGGACAGATAATTTTGTAAGGTGCAATAAATGATAGAAGTACACAAACAAAAAACATAATTATTTGTAGGCTTGACATTTATTACATTTTTTATGACAATATCTTATAGAACTACTTTTAATTATTCTTTGTATGATAACTTAGTATAAAATGTATTAATAATTGTGTACATTTTCCATAATTTCCGCACTAATTATTAATTAACAAAGTATACAGGATGGGACTTTTATTCTGAAGGGTTGCAAAAAATCCGTGACCCGGAAGTACTCTGTCATTCTTACCCGCTTCATAGCGGTGCGACCTTGTGCAAGCGTGATTTTATAAACGAACCTATTTATCGTAACCTATAATAGTTGTTTCATTGAAATGATGGTGAAGATATCATAAAAGATCAATTCCTAACATAGTTAATAGTAAATAACTTGCAGCTATGCTTTCTCTAATCAAGTCCGCTCTTGTCGGATTGGCCAACGGTGGTAGATCAACGGGGGTCCAAGGTAAGGGGGAGACTTGTGTCGCTGCAAACACTAGCTAGCTGTGAATGGCTGCCCTACAAACCAACCAGCTAGATGATCTTAAAGAAATTATCATGATTAATGATGTATTCTTGCATCTTGACACGTTTGAATACCTGCCTGCAGCCACTAGGATGATAGCTGGACTGGCTAGCTAACGGCTTTAGCTAGTTAGCTAGCTAGCAGCAATATAAAACAGTGTTTGTTTGTTGTCCAGATGTCCTGCAGAGCCATTTGAAGGTCCTGTCTGCTGGGATGAAGACATACGAGGTGCCTCCTGACTACAGCGGTAACTAACTTACTTTGCATCTTAACAATCAGTCATTTGAACTGGCTTCCTTGAATGAATTAATCAATTAAGCATTGTATTGACCCCTCTTAGCTAGAATGAATGAAGCATTGTATTGACCCCTCTTAGCTAGAATGAATGAAGCATTGTATTGACCCCTCTTAGCTAGAATGAATGAAGCATTGTGTTGACCCCTCTTAGCTAGAATGAATGAATGAAGCATTGTATTGACCCCTCTTAGCTAGAATGAATGAATGAAGCATTGTATTGACCCCTCTTAGCTAGAATGAATGAAGCATTGTATTGACCCCTCTTAGCTAGAATCAATTAAGCATTGTATTGACCCCTCTTAGCTAG
>NW_028157147.1:87500-97500 GCF_964263955.1 Coregonus lavaretus | reverse complement strand
TCCTGTCCTTATGTAACCTCTGACCTCTGACCTCTCTCCACCAGGTAGTGTCCAGAGAGAGCCTTGGTAGCAGGAACACTATACCTGATCCTGTCCTTATGTAACCTCTGACCTCTGACCTCTCTCCACCAGGTAGTGTCCAGAGAGAGCCTTGGTAGCAGGAACACTATACCTGATCCTGTCCTTATGTAACCTCTGACCTCTGACCTCTCTCTCCACCAGGTAGTGTCCAGAGAGAGCCTGGTAGGGGGAACACTATACCTGATCCTGTCCTTATGTAACCTCTGACCTCTCTCCACCAGGTAGTGTCCAGAGAGAGCCTTGGTAGCAGGAACACTATACCTGATCCTGTCCTTATGTAACCTCTGACCTCTCTCTCCACCAGGTAGTGTCCAGAGAGAGCCTTGGTAGCAGGAACACTATACCTGATCCTGTCCTTATGTAACCTCTGACCTCTGACCTCTCTCTCCACCAGGTAGTGTCCAGAGAGAGCCTTGGTAGCAGGAACACTATACCTGATCCTGTCCTTATGTAACCTCTGACCTCTCTCTACCAGGTAGTGTCCAGAGAGAGCCTTGGTAGCAGGAACACTATACCTGATCCTGTCCTTATGTAACCTCTGACCTCTGACCTCTCTCCACCAGGTAGTGTCCAGAGAGAGCCTTGGTAGCAGGAACACTATACCTGATCCTGTCCTTATGTGACCTCTGACCTCTGACCTCTCTCTCCACCAGGTAGTGTCCAGAGAGAGCCTTGGTAGCAGGAACACTATACCTGATCCTGTCCTTATGTAACCTCTGACCTCTGACCTCTCTCTCCACCAGGTAGTGTCCAGAGAGAGCCTTGGTAGCAGGAACACTATACCTGATCCTGTCCTTATGTAACCTCTGACCTCTCTCCACCAGGTAGTGTCCAGAGAGAGCCTTGGTAGCAGGAACACTATAGCTGATCCTGTCCTTATGTAACCTCTGATCTCTGACCTCTCTCCACCAGGTAGTGTCCAGAGAGAGCCTTGGTAGCGGGAACACTATACCTGATCCTGTCCTTATGTAACCTCTGACCTCTCTCCACCAGGTAGTGTCCAGAGAGAGCCTTGGTAGCAGGAACACTATACCTGATCCTGTCCTTATGTAACCTCTGACCTCTCTCCACCAGGTAGTGTCCAGAGAGAGCCTTGGTAGCAGGAACACTATACCTGATCCTGTCCTTATGTAACCTCTGACCTCTGACCTCTCTCTCCACCAGGTAGTGTCCAGAGAGAGCCTTGGTAGCAGGAACACTATACCTGATCCTGTCCTTATGTAACCTCTGACCTCTGACCTCTCTCTCCACCAGGTAGTGTCCAGAGAGAGCCTTGGTAGCGGGAACACTATACCTGATCCTGTCCTTATGTAACCGCTGACCTCTCTCCACCAGGTAGTGTCCAGAGAGAGCCTTGGTAGCAGGAACACTATACCTGATCCTGTCCTTATGTAACCTCTGACCTCTGACCTCTCTCCACCAGGTAGTGTCCAGAGAGAGCCTTGGTAGCGGGAACACTATACCTGATCCTGTCCTTATGTAACCTCTGACCTCTCTCCACCAGGTAGTGTCCAGAGAGAGCCTTGGTAGCAGGAACACTATACCTGATCCTGTCCTTATGTAACCTCTGACCTCTGACCTCTCTCCACCAGGTAGTGTCCAGAGAGAGCCTTGGTAGCAGGAACACTATACCTGATCCTGTCCTTATGTAACCTCTGACCTCTGATCTCTCTCTCCACCAGGTAGTGTCCAGAGAGAGCCTTGGTAGCAGGAACACTATACCTGATCCTGTCCTTATGTAACCTCTGACCTCTGACCTCTCTCCACCAGGTAGTGTCCAGAGAGAGCCTTGGTAGCAGGAACACTATACCTGATCCTGTCCTTATGTAACCTCTGACCTCTGACCTCTCTCCACCAGGTAGTGTCCAGAGAGAGCCTAGCAGCCATGCAGCGAGAACAGCAGGACATGGAACTTAACAACCAGAACCCCTGGACCTTCCAGAGGATCGCCAGGGGCAACATGCTGGGGGTCAGGAGGGTCCTCAGCCCCTTTGACCTCCACAATCACGGGAAGTACAGCGGAAAGTTCCACAACCCAGGGAGGGTGTGAGGGGGGGGGGGTCGTGGTGGTGCCCTCAAATACATTTTAACAGCTGCCTCCGACTGCTCTCTGGAACATGGCTTGCATCCATAATGACAGCCTATACGGGGCAGGACTTTCGACCAGAGCCCAGGTGTGATGTACAACGCAGCCCATGTGACCAAAATGGCTGCCAGTCACCGTGGAGAATTCTCTCCTTCTGTGCGACTCCCTTTATTGTAATGTAGCCTGTTACTGGATGTCCCAGATCAGTGATTGGTGTCCAATCAGGAAAGAATAAAGATACTTGTCTGAAATGTTCTGTGTAAATGACTGTTTTAATCTGAAGCGATCTGAAGTATGACAGTTGGTGCCAATGGATTTTTAATGTTGGATTGATTGATTGATTGATTGATTGATAGATTTTGATGACCATTAACGTTGTTTGGAGATAATTTTGTGCCGATCTCTCCAACCAATACGTTTGACTCAAAGTGATCCACCGGGTCATGTGATGTTGTTAGACTCCAACTCCTCGAGTCCAGTTTATTTGTCGTATGTACAGGATACACGTGATACACAGTACAATGAAATGATGACTACAGGTTCGCTCATTTAGTTGAGGTGGCTATAGACAATACGTTTCCACAACTGTCTCTATAATATCATGGAATGGAACCACAAAGTCCAAGTAAGGAAGCAGTGTATACAGTTGGTATTCATTACGTTTCTCCATGAACACATCATATAATATGAAAGCGTCATAGTTAATCGACAAGTGTATTATGTAACCATCTAACCAGTATATTATATAGCTCCACCCCATCTAACCAGTATATTATATAGCTCCACCCCATCTAACCAGTATATTATATAGCTCCACCCCATCTAACCAGTATATTATATAGCTACACCCCATCTAACCAGTATATTATATAGCTACACCCCATCTATCCAGTATATTATATAGCTACACCCCATCTAACCAGTATATTATATAGCTACACCCCATCTAACCAGTATATTATATAGCTACACCCCATCTAACCAGTATATTATATAGCTACACCCCATCTAACCAGTATATTATATAGCTCCACCCCATCTAACCAGTATATTATATAGCTACACCCCATCTAACCAGTATATTATATAGCTACACCCCATCTAACCAGTATATTATATAGCTACACCCCATCTAACCAGTATATTATATAGCTACACCCCATCTAACCAGTATATTATATAGCTACGCCCCATCTAACCAGTATATTATATAGCTACACCCCATCTAACCAGTATATTATATAGCTACACCCCATCTAACCAGTATATTATATAGCTCCACCCATCTAACCAGTATATTATATAGCTACACCCCATCTAACCAGTATATTATATAGCTACACCCCATCTAACCAGTATATTATATAGCTAAACCCCATCTAACCAGTACAGTATATTATATAGCTACACCCCATCTAACCAGTATATTATATAGCTACACCCCATCTAACCAGTATATTATATAGCTACACCCCATCTAACCAGTATATTATATAGCTACACCCCATCTAACCAGTACAGTATATTATATAGCTACACCCCATCTAACCAGTACAGTATATTATATAGCTACACCCCATCTAACCAGTATATTATATAGCTACACCCCATCTAACCAGTATATTATATAGCTACACCCCATCTAACAAGTATATTATATAGCTCCACCCCATCTAACCAGTATATTATATAGCTACACCCCATCTAACCAGTATATTATATAGCTACACCCCATCTAACCAGTATATTATATAGCTACACCCCATCTAACCAGTATATTATATAGCTACACCCCATCTAACCAGTATATTATATAGCTACACCCCATCTAACCAGTATATTATATAGCTACACCCCATCTAACCAGTACAGTATATTATATAGCTACACCCCATCTAACCAGTACAGTATATTATATAGCTACACCCCATCTAACCAGTATATTATATAGCTACACCCCATCTAACCAGTATATTATATAGCTACACCCCATCTAACCAGTATATTATATAGCTACACCCCATCTAACCAGTATATTATATAGCTACACCCCATCTAACCAGTACAGTATATTATATAGCTACACCCCATCTAACCAGTACAGTATATTATATAGCTACACCCCATCTAACCAGTATATTATATAGCTACACCCCATCTAACCAGTATATTATATAGCTACACCCCATCTAACCAGTATATTATATAGCTACACCCCATCTAACCAGTATATTATATAGCTACACCCCATCTAACCAGTATATTATATAGCTACACCCCATCTAACCAGTATATTATATAGCTACACCCCATCTAACCAGTATATTATATAGCTACACCCCATCTAACCAGTATATTATATAGCTACACCCCATCTAACCAGTATATTATATAGCTACACCCCATCTAACCAGTACAGTATATTATATAGCTACACCCCATCTAACCAGTACAGTATATTATATAGCTACACCCCATCTAACCAGTATATTATATAGCTACACCCCATCTAACCAGTACAGTATATTATATAGCTACACCCCATCTAACCAGTATATTATATAGCTCCACCCCATCTAACCAGTATATTATATAGCTACACCCCATCTAACCAGTATATTATATAGCTACACCCCATCTAACCAGTATATTATATAGCTACACCCCATCTAACCAGTATATTATATAGCTACACCCCATCTAACCAGTACAGTATATTATATAGCTACACCCCATCTAACCAGTATATTATATAGCTACACCCCATCTAACCAGTATATTATATAGCTACACCCCATCTAACCAGTATATTATATAGCTACACCCCATCTAACCAGTATATTATATAGCTCCACCCCATCTAACCAGTATATTATATAGCTACACCCCATCTAACCAGTACAGTATATTATATAGCTACACCCCATCTAACCAGTATATTATATAGCTACACCCCATCTAACCAGTACAGTATATTATATAGCTACACCCCATCTAACCAGTACAGTATATTATATAGCTACACCCCATCTAACCAGTACAGTATATTATATAGCTACACCCCATCTAACCAGTATATTATATAGCTACACCCCATCTAACCAGTATATTGTATAGCTACACCCCATCTAACCAGTATATTATATAGCTACACCCCATCTAACCAGTATATTATATAGCTACACCCCATCTAACCAGTATATTATATAGCTACACCCCATCTAACCAGTACAGTATATTATATAGCTACACCCCATCTAACCAGTACAGTATATTATATAGCTACACCCCATCTAACCAGTATATTATATAGCTACACCCCATCTAACCAGTATATTATATAGCTACGCCCCATCTAACCAGTATATTATATAGCTACACCCCATCTAACCAGTATATTATATAGCTACACCCCATCTAACCAGTACAGTATATTATATAGCTACACCCCATCTAACCAGTATATTATATAGCTACACCCCATCTAACCAGTATATTATATAGCTACACCCCATCTAACCAGTACAGTATATTATATAGCTACACCCCATCTAACCAGTACAGTATATTATATAGCTACACCCCATCTAACCAGTATATTATATAGCTACACCCCATCTAACCAGTATATTATATAGCTACACCCCATCTAACCAGTATATTATATAGCTCCACACCATCTAACCAGTATATTATATAGCTACACCCCATCTAACCAGTACAGTATATTATATAGCTACACCCCATCTAACCAGTACAGTATATTATATAGCTACACCCCATCTAACCAGTATATTATATAGCTACACCCCATCTAACCAGTATATTATATAGCTACACCCCATCTAACCAGTATATTATATAGCTACACCCCATCTAACCAGTATATTATATTGCTACACCCCATCTAACCAGTATATTAAATAGCTACACCCCATCTAACCAGTATATTATATAGCTACACCCCATCTAACCAGTATATTATATAGCTACACCCCATCTAACCAGTACAGTATATTATATAGCTACACCCCATCTAACAAGTACAGTATATTATATAGCTACACCCCATCTAACCAGTATATTATATAGCTACACGCCATCTAACCAGTACAGTATATTATATAGCTACACCCCATCTAACCAGTATATTATATAGCTCCACCCCATCTAACCAGTATATTATATAGCTACACCCCATCTAACCAGTATATTATATAGCTACACCCCATCTAACCAGTATATTATATAGCTACACCCCATCTAACCAGTATATTATATAGCTACACCCCATCTAACCAGTATATTATATAGCTACACCCCATCTAACCAGTACAGTATATTATATAGCTACACCCCATCTAACCAGTATATTATATAGCTACACCCCATCTAACCAGTATATTATATAGCTACACCCCATCTAACCAGTATATTATATAGCTACACCCCATCTAACCAGTATATTATATAGCTACACCACATCTAACCAGTATATTATATAGCTACACCCCATCTAACCAGTATATTATATAGCTCCACCCCATCTAACCAGTACAGTATATTATATAGCTACGCCCCATCTAACCAGTACAGTATATTATATAGCTACAACCCATCTAACCAGTATATTATATAGCTACACCCCATCTAACCAGTATATTATATAGCTACACCCCATCTAACCAGTATATTATATAGCTACACCCCATCTAACCAGTATATTATATAGCTACACCCCATCTAACCAGTATATTATATAGCTACACCCCATCTAACCAGTACAGTATATTATATAGCTACACCCCATCTAACCAGTATATTATATAGCTACACCCCATCTAACCAGTATATTATATAGCTACACCCCATCTAACCAGTATATTATATAGCTACACCCCATCTAACCAGTATATTATATAGCTACACCCCATCTAACCAGTACAGTATTTATATAGCTACACCCCATCTAACCAGTATATTATATAGCTACGCCCCATCTAACCAGTACAGTATATTATATAGCTACACCCCATCTAACCAGTATATTATATAGCTACACCCCATCTAACCAGTATATTATATAGCTACGCCCCATCTAACCAGTATATTATATAGCTCCACCCCATCTAACCAGTATATTATATAGCTACACCCCATCTAACCAGTATATTATATAGCTCCACCCCATCTAACCAGTATATTATATAGCTACACCCCATCTAACCAGTATATTATATAGCTACGCCCCATCTAACCAGTATATTATATAGCTCCACCCCATCTAACCAGTATATTATATAGCTACACCCCATCTAACCAGTATATTATATAGCTACGCCCCATCTAACCAGTATATTATATAGCTACACCCCATCTAACCAGTATATTATATAGCTACACCCCATCTAACCAGTATAATATATAGCTACACCCCATCTAACCAGTATATTATATAGCTACACCCCATCTAACCAGTATATTATATAGCTCCACCCCATCTAACCAGTACAGTATATTATATAGCTACACCCCATCTAACCAGTATATTATATAGCTACACCCCATCTAACCAGTACAGTATATTATATAGCTACACCCCATCTAACCAGTATATTATATAGCTACACCCCATCTAACCAGTATATTATATAGCTACGCCCCATCTAACCAGTATATTATATAGCTACACCCCATCTAACCAGTATATTATATAGCTCCACCCCATCTAACCAGTATATTATATACCTCCACCCCATCTAACCAGTATATTATATAGCTACACCCCATCTAACCAGTATATTATATAGCTACGCCCCATCTAACCAGTATATTATATAGCTACACCCCATCTAACCAGTATATTATATAGCTACACCCCCATCTAACCAGTATATTATATAGCTACACCCCATCTAACCAGTATATTATATAGCTACACCCCATCTAACCAGTATATTATATAGCTCCACCCCATCTAACCAGTATATTATATAGCTACGCCCCATCTAACCAGTATATTATATAGCTCCGCCCCATCTAACCAGTATATTATATAGCTCCACCCCATCTAACCAGTATATTATATAGCTACACCCCATCTAAACAGTATATTATATAGCTACACCCCATCTAACCAGTATATTATATAGCTACGCCCCATCTATCCAGTATATTATATAGCTACGCCCCATCTAACCAGTATATTATATAGCTACACCCCATCTAACCAGTATATTATATAGCTACACCCCATCTAACCAGTACAGTATATTATATAGCTACGCCCCATCTAACCAGTACAGTATATTATATAGCTACACCCCATCTAACCAGTATATTATATAGCTACACCCCATCTAACCAGTATATTATATAGCTACACCCCATCTAACCAGTATATTATATAGCTACACCCCATCTAACCAGTATATTATATAGCTACACCCCATCTAACCAGTATATTATATATCTACACCCCATCTAACCAGTATATTATATAGCTACACCCCATCTAACCAGTATATTATATAGCTACACCCCATCTAACCAGTATATTATATAGCTACACCCCATCTAACCAGTATATTATATAGCTACACCCCATCTAACCAGTATATTATATAGCTACACCCCATCTAACCAGTATATTATATAGCTACACCCCATCTAACCAGTATATTATATAGCTATGCCCCATCTAACCAGTACAGTATATTATATAGCTACGCCCCATCTAACCAGTATATTATATAGCTACACCCCATCTAACCAGTATATTATATAGCTACACCCCATCTAACCAGTATATTATATAGCTCCACCCCATCTAACCAGTACAGTATATTATATAGCTACGCCCCATCTAACCAGTACAGTATATTATATAGCTACAACCCATCTAACCAGTATATTATATAGCTACACCCCATCTAACCAGTATATTAAATAGCTACACCCCATCTAACCAGTATATTATATAGCTACACCCCATCTAACCAGTATATTATATAGCTACACCCCATCTAACCAGTATATTATATAGCTACACCCCATCTAACCAGTACAGTATATTATATAGCTACACCCCATCTAACCAGTATATTATATAGCTACACCCCATCTAACCAGTATATTATATAGCTACACCCCATCTAACCAGTATATTATATAGCTACACCCCATCTAACCAGTATATTATATAGCTACACCCCATCTAACCAGTACAGTATATTATATAGCTACGCCCCATCTAACCAGTACAGTATTTATATAGCTACACCCCATCTAACCAGTATATTATATAGCTACGCCCCATCTAACCAGTACAGTATATTATATAGCTACACCCCATCTAACCAGTATATTATATAGCTACACCCCATCTAACCAGTATATTATATAGCTACGCCCCATCTAACCAGTATATTATATAGCTCCACCCCATCTAACCAGTATATTATATAGCTACACCCCATCTAACCAGTATATTATATAGCTCCACCCCATCTAACCAGTATATTATATAGCTACACCCCATCTAACCAGTATATTATATAGCTACGCCCCATCTAACCAGTATATTATATAGCTCCACCCCATCTAACCAGTATATTATATAGCTACACCCCATCTAACCAGTATATTATATAGCTACGCCCCATCTAACCAGTATATTATATAGCTACACCCCATCTAACCAGTATATTATATAGCTACACCCCATCTAACCAGTATAATATATAGCTACACCCCATCTAACCAGTATATTATATAGCTACACCCCATCTAACCAGTATATTATATAGCTCCACCCCATCTAACCAGTACAGT
>NW_028157147.1:77500-82500 GCF_964263955.1 Coregonus lavaretus | reverse complement strand
CATGTGGTAGGCCGATTGTATCGGACTGTGGCTCGGAATCGTATAGAATAGCAGAGTATTTAGATTATTTTATAAATCCTCTGTCACGGAAACATCAAAGTTTCATTAAAGACACGTATGAATTTGTGACAAAATTGAAAGAAATTAGTGTGCCTCAAGAAACTGTGTTTTTTTCAATTGATATTGACTCATTGTATACCAACATTGACACCAAGTTGGGTCTTAGAGCGATCAAAAACATCTTCCATAAATATCCAGACCTAGATAGACCAGATGGGGCTTTACTACAACTATTGGAACTCAGTTTAACAAGAAATGACTTTGAATTTAATTCTAATTGGTTTCTTCAAATCCATGGTACAGCTAGCTGGAGGGGTGCTCTCCTCTTATCTACCAACATAGATAGGGCTCTAACTCCTTTAGCCCCACAGTGAAATAGGGTGCAGGCCAGGCAGCAGGCTGTTAGCCAACCTGCCAGCTTAGTGGAGTCTGCCAATAGCATAGTCAGTGTAGTCAGCTCAGCCATACCCATTGAGACTGTGTCTGTGCCTCGACCTAGGTTGGGCAAAACTAAACATGGTGGTGTTCACCCTAGCAATCTTATTAGGATAAAGACCTCCTCCATTCCTGCCATTATTGAAAGAGATCGTGATACCTCACATCTCAAAATAGGGTTACTTAATGTTAGATCCCTCACTTCAAAGGCAGTCATAGTCAATGAACTAATCACTGATCATAATCTTGATGTGATTGGCCTGACTGAAACATGGCTTAAGCCTGATGAATTTGCTGTGTTAAATGAGGCCTCACCTCCTGGTTACACTAGTGACCATATTCCCCGTGCATCCCGCAAAGGCGGAGGTGTTGCTAACATTTACGATAGCAAATTTCAATTTACAAAAAAAAAAATGACGTTTTCATCTTTCGAGCTTCTAGTCATGAAATCTATGCAGCCTACTCAATCACTTTTTATAGCTACTGTTTACAGGCCTCCTGGGCCATATACAGCGTTCCTCTCTGAGTTTCCTGAATTCCTATCAGACCTTGTAGTCATAGCAGATCATATTCTAATTTTTGGTGATTTTAATATTCACATGGAGAAGTCCACAGACCCACTCCAAAAGTCCTTCGGAGCCATTATCGACTCAGTGGGTTTTGTCCAACATGTCTCTGGACCTACTCACTGCCACAGTCATACTCTGGACCTAGTTTTGTCCCATGGAATAAATGTTGTAGATCTTAATGTTTTTCCACAAAATCCTGGACTATCGGACCACCATTTTATTACGTTTGCAATCGCAACAAATAATCTGCTCAGACCCCAACCAAGGAGCATCAAAAGTCGTGCTATAAATTCTCAGACAACACAAAAATTCATTGATGCCCTTCCAGACTCCTTCTGCCTACCCAAGGACGTCAGAGGACAAAAATCAGTTAACCACTTAACTGAGGAACTAAATTTAACCTTGCGCAATACCCTAGATGCAGTTGCACCCCTAAAAACGAAAAACATTTGTCATAAGAAACTAGCTCCCTGGTATACAGAAAATACCCGAGCTTTGAAGCAAGCTTCCAGGAAATTGGAACGGAAATGGCGCCACACCAAACTGGAAGTCTTCCGACTAGCTTGGAAAGACAGTACCGTGCAGTACCGAAGAGCCCTCACTGCTGCTCGATCATCCTACTTTTCCAAATTAATCGAGGAAAATAAGAACAATCCAAAATTTCTTTTTGATACTGTTGCAAAGCTAACTAAAAAGCAGCATTCCCCAAGAGAGGATGGTTTTCACTTCAGCAGTGATAAATTCATGAACTTCTTTGAGGAAAAGATCATGACCATTAGAAAGCAAATTACGGACTCCTCTTTGAATCTGCGTATTCCTCCAGGGCTTAGCTGTCCTGGATCTGCACAGCTCTGCGAGGGCCTGGGATCGGGAGAGACACTTAAGTGTTTTAATACTATATCTCTTGACACAATGATGAAAATAATCATGGCCTCTAAACCTTCAAGCTGCATACTGGATCCTATTCCTACTAAACTGCTGAAGGAGCTGCTTCCTGTGCTTGGCCCTCCTATGTTGAACATAATAAACAGCTCTCTATCCACCGGATGTGTACCAAACTCACTAAAAGTGGCAGTGATAAAGCCTCTCTTGAAAAAGCCAAACCTTGACCCGGAAAATATAAAAAACTATCGGCCTATATCGAATCTTCCATTCCTCTCAAAAATTTTAGAAAAAGCTGTTGCGCAGCAACTCACTGCCTTTCTGAAGACAAACAATGTATACGAAATGCTTCAGTCTGGTTTTAGACCCCATCATAGCACTGAGACTGCACTTGTGAAGGTGGTAAATGACCTTTTAATGGCGTCAGACCGAGGCTCTGCATCTGTCCTCGTGCTACTAGACCTTAGTGCTGCCTTTGACACCATCGATCACCACATTCTTTTGGAGAGACTGGAAACCCAAATTGGTCTACACGGACAAGTTCTGGCCTGGTTTAGATCCTACCTGTCGGAAAGATATCAGTTTGTCTCTGTGAATGGTCTGTCCTCCGACAAATCAACTGTACATTTCGGTGTTCCTCAAGGTTCCGTTTTAGGACCACTATTGTTTTCACTATATATTTTACCTCTTGGGGATGTTATTCGAAAACATAATGTTAACTTTCACTGCTATGCGGATGACACACAGCTGTACATTTCAATGAAGCATGGTGAAGCCCCAAAATTGCCCTCGCTAGAAGCCTGTGTTTCAGACATAAGGAAGTGGATGGCTGAAAACTTTTTACTTTTAAACTCGGACAAAACAGAGATGCTTGTTCTAGGTCCCAAGAAACAAAGAGATCTTCTGTTAAATCTGACAATTCATCTTGATGGTTGTAAAGTCGTCTCAAATAAAACTGTGAAGGACCTAGGCGTTACTCTTGACCCTGATCTCTCTTTTGACGAACATATCAAGACTGTTTCAAGGACAGCTTTTTTCCATCTACGTAACATTGCAAAAATCAGAAATTTTCTGTC
Organism: Coregonus lavaretus; assembly: GCF_964263955.1. Classification (NCBI taxonomy): domain Eukaryota; kingdom Metazoa; phylum Chordata; class Actinopteri; order Salmoniformes; family Salmonidae; genus Coregonus; species Coregonus lavaretus. Next base: position 79,478 of record NW_028157147.1, on the reverse strand, counting down.
CAAAAATGATGCAGAAAAATTAATCCATGCATTTGTTACTTCTAGATTAGACTACTGCAATGCTCTATTTTCCGGCTACCCGGATAAAGCACTAAATAAACTTCAGTTAGTGCTAAATACGGCTGCTAGAATCCTGACTAGAACCAAGAAATTTGATCATATTACTCCAGTGCTAGCTTCCCTACACTGGCTTCCTGTTAAGGCAAGGACTGATTTCAAGGTTTTACTGTTAACCTATAAAGCGTTACATGGGCTTGCTCCTACCTATCTTTCCGAGTTGGTCCTGCCGTACATACCAATACGTACGCTACGGTCACAAGACGCAGGCCTCCTAATTGTCCCTAGAATTTCTAAGCAAACAGCGGGAGGCAGGGCTTTCTCCTATAGATCTCCATTTCTATGGAACAGTCTGCCTACCCATGTGAGAGACGCAGACTCGGTCTCAACCTTTAAGTCTTTACTGAAGACTTATCTCTTCAGTAGGTCATATGATTGAGTGTAGTCTGGCCCAGGAGTGTGAAGGTGAACGGAAAGGCTGGAGCAACGAACAGCCCTTGCTGTCTCTGCCGGGCCGGTTCCCCTCTCCACTGGGGTTCTCTGCCTCTAACCCTGTTGCAGGGGCTGAGTCACTGGCCTGCTGGTGCTCTTTCATGCCGTCCCTGGGAGGGGTGCGTCACTTGAGTGGGTTGAGTTACTGACGTGATCTTCCTGTCTGGGTTGGCGCCCCCCCCCCCTTGGTTTGTGCTGTGGTGGAGACCTCTGTGGGCTATACTCGGCCTTGTCTCAGGATTGTAAGTTGGTGGTTGGGGATATCCCTCTAGTGGTGCGGGGGCTGTGCTTTGGCGGAGTGGGTGGGGTTATATCCTTCCTGTTTGGCCCTGTCCGGGGGTTTCTTCGGATGGGGCCACAGTGTCTCCGGACCGCTCCTGTCTCAGCCTCCAGTATTTATGCTGCAGTAGTTTATGTGTCGGGGGGCTGGGGTTAGTTGGTTATACCTGGAGTACTTCTCCTGTCTTATCCAGTGTCCTGTGTGAATTTAAGTATGCTCTCTCTAATTCTCTCGTTCTCTCTTTCTCTCTGAGAACCTGAGCCCTAGGACCATACGTCAGGACTACCGGGCATGATGACACCCTGCTGCCCCCAGTCCGCCTGGCCTTGCTGCTATTCCAGTTTCAACTGTTCTGCCTGCGGCTACGAAACCCCTACCTGTCCCAGACCTGCTGTTTTCAACTCTTAATGATCGGCTATGAAAAGCCAACTGAGAGACCTGAGCCCTAGGACCATACGTCGGGACTACCGGCCGTGGTGACTCCTTGCTATCCCCAGTCCGCCTGGCCTTGCTGCTATTCCAGTTTAAACTGTTCTGCCTGCGGTTATGGAACCCCTACCTGTCCCAGACCTGCTGTTTTAAACTCTAATGATCGGCTATGAAAAGCCAACTGAGATTTATTCCTGATTATTATTTGACCATGCTTGTCACTTATGAACATTTTTGAACATCTTGGCATGGTTCTGTTATAATCTCCACCCGGCACAGCCAGAAGAGGACTGGCCACCCCTCATAGCCTGGTTCCTCTCTAGGTTTCTTCCTAGGTTTTGCCTTTCTAGGGAGTTTTTCCTAGCCACCGTGCTTCTACACCTGCATTACTAGCTGTTTGGGGTTTTAGGCTGGGTTTCTGTACAGCACTTCGAGATATTAGCTGATGTAAGAAGGGCTATATAAAATAAAATTGATTGATTGATTGATTGAAGAAGTTTGCCCCGTCCTATGCCAATATTTATATGGCAGAATGGGAACAACCAGCCTTCCCCAAATGTATAAAGCTTCCAATTTTGTATTTACGGTATCTAGATGATATATTTGGGTTATGGACACATTCACTTTCAGATTTTATGGAATTTGTGAAGATTCTGAATACACATCATCCGTCAATTACGATTAAACACAATGTTCAGCCGGAACGAATAGAATTTTTGG
>NW_028157147.1:65000-72500 GCF_964263955.1 Coregonus lavaretus | reverse complement strand
ATGGGACAACATACTGCACCTAGCCGGTGGATACATACTGCACCTAGCCGGTGGATACATACTGCACCTAGCCGGTGGATACATACTGCACCTAGCCGGTGGATACATACTGCACCTAGCCGGTGGATGGGACAACACACTGCACCTAGCCGGTGGATACATACTGCACCTAGCCGGTGGATGGGACAACATACTGCACCTAGCCGGTGGATGGGACAACACACTGCACCTAGCCGGTGGATACATACTGCACCTAGCCGGTGGATACATACTGCACCTAGCCGGTGGATACATACTGCACCTAGCCGGTGTATGGGACAACATACTGCACCTAGCCGGTGGATACATACTGCACCTAGCCGGTGGATGGGACAACACACTGCACCTAGCCGGTGGATACATACTGCACCTAGCCGGTGGATACATACTGCACCTAGCCGGTGGATACATACTGCACCTAGCCGGTGGATGGGACAACATACTGCACCTAGCCGGTGGATACATACTGCACCTAGCCGGTGGATACATACTGCACCTAGCCGGTGGATGGGACAACATACTGCACCTAGCCGGTGGATACATACTGCACCTAGCCGGTGGATACATACTGCACCTAGCCGGTGGATACATACTGCACCTAGCCGGTGGATACATACTGCACCTAGCCGGTGGATACATACTGCACCTAGCCGGTGGATACATACTGCACCTAGCCGGTGGATACATACTGCACCTAGCCGGTGGATGGGACAACATACTGCACCTAGCCGGTGGATGGGAAAACATACTGCACCTAGCCGGTGGATACACACTGCACCTAGCCGGTGGATACATACTGCACCTAGCCGGTGGATGGGACAACATACTGCACCTAGCCGGTGGATGGGACAACACACTGCACCTAGCCGGTGGATACATACTGCACCTAGCCGGTGGATACATACTGCACCTAGCCGGTGGATACATACTGCACCTAGCCGGTGGATGGGACAACACACTGCACCTAGCCGGTGGATACATACTGCACCTAGCCGGTGGATACATACTGCACCTAGCCGGTGGATACATACTGCACCTAGCCGGTGGATGGGACAACATACTGCACCTAGCCGGTGGATGGGACAACATACTGCACCTAGCCGGTGGATGGGACAACATACTGCACCTAGCCGGTGGATACATACTGCACCTAGCCGGTGGATGGGACAACACACTGCACCTAGCCGGTGGATACATACTGCACCTAGCCGGTGGATGGGACAACATACTGCACCTAGCCGGTGGATACATACTGCACCTAGCCGGTGGATACATACTGCACCTAGCCGGTGGATACATACTGCACCTAGCCGGTGGATGGGACAACATACTGCACCTAGCCGGTGGATACATACTGCACCTAGCCGGTGGATACATACTGCACCTAGCCGGTGGATGGGACAACACACTGCACCTAGCCGGTGGATGGGACAACATACTGCACCTAGCCGGTGGATACATACTGCACCTAGCCGGTGGATACATACTGCACCTAGCCGGTGGATACATACTGCACCTAGCCGGTGGATACATACTGCACCTAGCCGGTGGATACATACTGCACCTAGCCGGTGGATACACACTGCACCTAGCCGGTGGATGGGACAACATACTGCACCTAGCCGGTGGATGGGACAACACACTGCACCTAGCCGGTGGATGGGATAACATACTGCACCTAGCCGGTGGATACATACTGCACCTAGCCGGTGGATACATACTGCACCTAGCCGGTGGATGGGACAACACACTGCACCTAGCCGGTGGATACATACTGCACCTAGCCGGTGGATACATACTGCACCTAGCCGGTGGATGGGACAACATACTGCACCTAGCCGGTGGATACATACTGCACCTAGCCGGTGGATACATACTGCACCTAGCCGGTGGATGGGACAACATACTGCACCTAGCCGGTGGATACATACTGCACCTAGCCGGTGGATACATACTGCACCTAGCCGGTGGATACATACTGCACCTAGCCGGTGGATACATACTGCACCTAGCCGGTGGATACATACTGCACCTAGCCGGTGGATACATACTGCACCTAGCCGGTGGATACATACTGCACCTAGCCGGTGGATGGGACAACATACTGCACCTAGCCGGTGGATGGGAAAACATACTGCACCTAGCCGGTGGATACACACTGCACCTAGCCGGTGGATACATACTGCACCTAGCCGGTGGATGGGACAACATACTGCACCTAGCCGGTGGATGGGACAACACACTGCACCTAGCCGGTGGATACATACTGCACCTAGCCGGTGGATGGGACAACACACTGCACCTAGCCGGTGGATACATACTGCACCTAGCCGGTGGATGGGACAACACACTGCACCTAGCCGGTGGATACATACTGCACCTAGCCGGTGGATGGGACAACATACTGCACCTAGCCGGTGGATACATACTGCACCTAGCCGGTGGATACATACTGCACCTAGCCGGTGGATGGGACAACATACTGCACCTAGCCGGTGGATACATACTGCACCTAGCCGGTGGATACATACTGCACCTAGCCGGTGGATACATACTGCACCTAGCCGGTGGATGGGACAACATACTGCACCTAGCCGGTGGATACATACTGCACCTAGCCGGTGGATGGGACAACACACTGCACCTAGCCGGTGGATACATACTGCACCTAGCCGGTGGATGGGACAACACACTGCACCTAGCCGGTGGATACATACTGCACCTAGCCGGTGGATGGGACAACACACTGCACCTAGCCGGTGGATACATACTGCACCTAGCCGGTGGATACATACTGCACCTAGCCGGTGGATGGGACAACACACTGCACCTAGCCGGTGGATGGGACAACACACTGCACCTAGCCGGTGGATGGGACAACACACTGCACCTAGCCGGTGGATGGGACAACACACTGCACCTAGCCGGTGGATACATACTGCACCTAGCCGGTGGATACATACTGCACCTAGCCGGTGGATATATACTGCACCTAGCCGGTGGATGGGACAACATACTGCACCTAGCCGGTGGATACATACTGCACCTAGCCGGTGGATGGGACAACATACTGCACCTAGCCGGTGGATACATACTGCACCTAGCCGGTGGATACATACTGCACCTAGCCGGTGGATGGGACAACATACTGCACCTAGCCGGTGGATACATACTGCACCTAGCCGGTGGATACATACTGCACCTAGCCGGTGGATGGGACAACATACTGCACCTAGCCGGTGGATGGGACAACACACTGCACCTAGCCGGTGGATACATACTGCACCTAGCCGGTGGATACATACTGCACCTAGCCGGTGGATACATACTGCACCTAGCCGGTGTATGGGACAACATACTGCACCTAGCCGGTGGATACATACTGCACCTAGCCGGTGGATGGGACAACACACTGCACCTAGCCGGTGGATACATACTGCACCTAGCCGGTGGATACATACTGCACCTAGCCGGTGGATACATACTGCACCTAGCCGGTGGATGGGACAACATACTGCACCTAGCCGGTGGATACATACTGCACCTAGCCGGTGGATGGGACAACATACTGCACCTAGCCGGTGGATACATACTGCACCTAGCCGGTGGATACATACTGCACCTAGCCGGTGGATACATACTGCACCTAGCCGGTGGATGGGACAACATACTGCACCTAGCCGGTGGATGGGACAACATACTGCACCTAGCCGGTGGATACATACTGCACCTAGCCGGTGGATACATACTGCACCTAGCCGGTGGATACATACTGCACCTAGCCGGTGGATACATACTGCACCTAGCCGGTGGATACATACTGCACCTAGCCGGTGGATACATACTGCACCTAGCCGGTGGATACATACTGCACCTAGCCGGTGGATGGGACAACATACTGCACCTAGCCGGTGGATGGGAAAACATACTGCACCTAGCCGGTGGATACACACTGCACCTAGCCGGTGGATACATACTGCACCTAGCCGGTGGATGGGACAACATACTGCACCTAGCCGGTGGATGGGACAACACACTGCACCTAGCCGGTGGATGGGACAACATACTGCACCTAGCCGGTGGATACATACTGCACCTAGCCGGTGGATGGGACAACACACTGCACCTAGCCGGTGGATACATACTGCACCTAGCCGGTGGATGGGACAACATACTGCACCTAGCCGGTGGATACATACTGCACCTAGCCGGTGGATACATACTGCACCTAGCCGGTGGATACATACTGCACCTAGCCGGTGGATACATACTGCACCTAGCCGGTGGATACATACTGCACCTAGCCGGTGGATGGGACAACATACTGCACCTAGCCGGTGGATACATACTGCACCTAGCCGGTGGATGGGACAACACACTTCACCTAGCCGGTGGATGGGACAACATACTGCACCTAGCCGGTGGATACATACTGCACCTAGCCGGTGGATACATACTGCACCTAGCCGGTGGATACATACTGCACCTAGCCGGTGGATACACACTGCACCTAGCCGGTGGATGGGACAACATACTGCACCTAGCCGGTGGATGGGATAACACACTGCACCTAGCCGGTGGATACATACTGCACCTAGCCGGTGGATGGGACAACACACTGCACCTAGCCGGTGGATACATACTGCACCTAGCCGGTGGATACATACTGCACCTAGCCGGTGGATGGGACAACATACTGCACCTAGCCGGTGGATACATACTGCACCTAGCCGGTGGATACATACTGCACCTAGCCGGTGGATACATACTGCACCTAGCCGGTGGATGGGACAACATACTGCACCTAGCCGGTGGATGGGACAACACACTGCACCTAGCCGGTGGATGGGACAACACACTGCACCTAGCCGGTGGATACATACTGCACCTAGCCGGTGGATACATACTGCACCTAGCCGGTGGATATATACTGCACCTAGCCGGTGGATGGGACAACACACTGCACCTAGCCGGTGGATGGGACAACACACTGCACCTAGCCGGTGGATGGGACAACACACTGCACCTAGCCGGTGGATACATACTGCACCTAGCCGGTGGATACATACTGCACCTAGCCGGTGGATACATACTGCACCTAGCCGGTGGATGGGACAACATACTGCACCTAGCCGGTGGATACATACTGCACCTAGCCGGTGGATACATACTGCACCTAGCCGGTGGATACATACTGCACCTAGCCGGTGGATGGGACAACATACTGCACCTAGCCGGTGGATACATACTGCACCTAGCCGGTGGATACATACTGCACCTAGCCGGTGGATACATACTGCACCTAGCCGGTGGATACATACTGCACCTAGCCGGTGGATACATACTGCACCTAGCCGGTGGATACATACTGCACCTAGCCGGTGGATACATACTGCACCTAGCCGGTGGATACATACTGCACCTAGCCGGTGGATGGGACAACATACTGCACCTAGCCGGTGGATACATACTGCACCTAGCCGGTGGATACATACTGCACCTAGCCGGTGGATGGGACAACACACTGCACCTAGCCGGTGGATACATACTGCACCTAGCCGGTGGATAAATACTGCACCTAGCCGGTGGATGGGACAACACACTGCACCTAGCCGGTGGATGGGACAACACACTGCACCTAGCCGGTGGATACATACTGCACCTAGCCGGTGGATGGGACAACATACTGCACCTAGCCGGTGGATACATACTGCACCTAGCCGGTGGATGGGATAACATACTGCACCTAGCCGGTGGATACATACTGCACCTAGCCGGTGGATACATACTGCACCTAGCCGGTGGATGGGACAACATACTGCACCTAGCCGGTGGATACATACTGCACCTAGCCGGTGGATGGGACAATATACTGCACCTAGCCGGTGGATACATACTGCACCTAGCCGGTGGATACATACTGCACCTAGCCGGTGGATGGGACAACATACTGCACCTAGCCGGTGGATACATACTGCACCTAGCCGGTGGATGGGACAACACACTGCACCTAGCCGGTGGATGGGATAACATACTGCACCTAGCCGGTGGATGGGATAACACACTGCACCTAGCCGGTGGATGGGACAACACACTGCACCTAGCCGGTGGATGGGATAACATACTGCACCTAGCCGGTGGATACATACTGCACCTAGCCGGTGGATGGGACAACATACTGCACCTAGCCGGTGGATGGGACAACACACTGCACCTAGCCGGTGGATACATACTGCACCTAGCCGGTGGATACATACTGCACCTAGCCGGTGGATACATACTGCACCTAGCCGGTGGATGGGACAACACACTGCACCTAGCCGGTGGATGGGATAACATACTGCACCTAGCCGGTGGATACATACTGCACCTAGCCGGTGGATGGGACAACACACTGCACCTAGCCGGTGGATGGGACAACATACTGCACCTAGCCGGTGGATACATACTGCACCTAGCCGGTGGATACATACTGCACCTAGCCGGTGGATGCATACTGCACCTAGCCGGTGGATGGGACAATATAACATTTGTTTTTTTGGTGACAGCATGGGCAGCACCCTTGAGGCAATCTTCGTTTTGAAGTAGTCAAATTTCTTCTTCATGATTGTCTGACCCCTCCTGATGACCCAGTTGGACATGACTCCAACAGGGTCACCAGGAGGGATCAGCCAATGAAGTTGAAAGTCCCACCCAGTTGAATAAATTAAAATGGTGAAAGCCCTCGATGGCACTGCCCTCTGAGGAGTGGAATGGAATGCAACCCGGAACTCACTTCCTCTTGAAGACGTGTATCGAATTAAGAAGATAGCCAGGCTAAAGAACAGAAGTTGGGTTTTGAGTAGTAGAACAGAAGGCGTCATGCTGAGAGCAGAGGATGATGGGTCAAGGCTGAGTAGTAGAACAGAAGGCGTCATGCTGAGAGCAGAGGATGATGGGTCAAGGCTGAGTAGTAGAACAGAAGGTGTCATGCTGAGAGCAGAGGATGATGGGTAAAGGCTGAGTAGTAGAACAGAAGGCGTCATGCTGAGAGCAGAGGATGATGGGTCAAGGCTGAGTAGTAGAACAGAAGGCGTCATGCTGAGAGCAGAGGATGATGGGTCAAGGCTGAGTAGTAGAACAGAAGGCGTCATGCTGAGAGCAGAGGATGATGGGTAAAGGCTGAGTAGTAGAACAGAAGGCGTCATGCTGAGAGCAGAGGATGATGGGTAAAGGCTGAGTAGTAGAACAGAAGGCGTCATGCTGAGAGCAGAGGATGATGGGTAAAGGCTGAGTAGTAGAACAGAAGGCGTCATGCTGAGAGCAGAGGATGATGGGTCAAGGCTGAGTGGTAGAACAGAAGGCGTCATGCTGAGAGCAGAGGATGATGGGACAAGGCTGAGTAGCAGGCCTAGGCCAGTGTGATATGAACGTGTTCTTCAGGAAGGTTGGCTTCTTAGCGTTCATTGCCATGGTTACCAA
>NW_028157147.1:0-60000 GCF_964263955.1 Coregonus lavaretus | reverse complement strand
TCCTCAGTCCTTTTTGTTGAAGCACCTTTTGCAGCGATTACAGCCTCGAGTCTTCTTGGGTATGACGCTACAAGCTTGGCACACCTGTATTTGGGGAGTTTCTCCCGTTCTTCTCTGCAGATCCTCTCAAGCTCTGTCAGGTTGGATGGGGAGCAATGCTTCACAGCTATTTTCAGGTCCCTCCACAGGATTCAAGTCCGGGCTCTGGCTGGGCCACTCAAGGACATTCAGAGACTTGTCCCGAAGCCACTCCTGCGTTGTCTTGGCTGTGTGCTTAGGGTCGTTGTCCTGTTGGATGGTGAACCTTCGCCCCAGTCTGAGGTCCTGAGCGCTCTGGAGCAGGTTTTCATCAAGGATCTCTCTGTACTTTGCGCCGTTCATCTTTCCCTCAATCCTGACTAGTTTCCCAGTCCCTGCCGCTGAAAAACATCCCCACAGCATGATGCTGCCACCACCATGCTTCACCGTAGGGATGGTGCCAGGTTTCATCCAGATGTGACGCTTAGCATTCAGGCCAAAGAGTTAAATCTTGGTTTCATCAGACCAGAGAATCTTGTTTTTCATGGTCAGATTCCTTTAGGTGCCTTTTGGCAAACTCCAAGCGGGCTGTCGTGCCATTTACTGAGGAGTAGCTTCCGTCTGGCCACTCTACCATAAAGGCCTGATTGGTGGAGTGCTGCAGAGATGGTTGTCCTTCTGGAAGGTTCTCCCATCTCCACAGAGGAACTCTGGAGCTCTGTCAGAGTGACCATCGGGTTCTTGGTTACCTCCCTGACCAAGGCCTTTCTCCCCGGATTGCTCAGTTTGGCCGGGCGGCCAGCTCTAGGAAGAGTCTTGGTGGTTCCAAACTTCTTCCATTTAAGAATGATGGAGGCCGCTGTGTTCTTGGGGACCTTCAATGCTGCAGAATTATTTTGGTACCCTTCCCCAGATCTGTGCCTCAACACAATCCTGTCTCTGAGCTCTACCGATAATTCCTTCAACCTCATGGCTTGGTTTTTGCTCTGACATGCACTGTCAACTGTGGGATCTTATATAGACAGGTGTGTGCCTTTCCAAATCATGTCCAATCAATTGAATTTACTTAGGGTTGACTCCAATCAAGTTGCAGAAACCTCTCAAGGATGATCAATGGAAAATTTCGAGTCTCATAGCAAAGGGTCTGAATACTTATGTAAGTAAGGTATTTCCTTTTCTTTCTTCTAAAAACCTGCTTTCACTTTGTCATTATGGGGTATTGGGTCATTATGGGGTATTGGGTCATTATGGGGTATTGGGTCATTATGGGGTATTGGGTCATTATGGGGTATTGGGTCATTATGGGGTGTTGGGTCATTATGGGGTGTTGGGTCATTATGGGGTGTTGGGTCATTATGGGGTGTTGGGTCATTATGGGGTGTTGGGTCATTATGGGGTGTTGGGTCATTATGGGGTATTGGGTCATTATGGGGTAATGGGTCATTATGGGGTATTGGGTCATTATGGCGTATTGGGTCATTATGGGGTATTGGGTCATTATGGGGTATTGGGTCATTATGGGGTAATGGGTCATTATGGGGTATTGTGTGTAGATTGATGAGGATTTTTATTTATTTAATCCATTTTAGAATAAGGCTGTAACGTAACAAAATGTGGAAAAGGTCAAGGGGTCTGAATAATTTCCGAATGCACTCTATATTTAGTTATGTTAAGCGACTTGATCCTACTATAAGAAGTCTTTCTCGGCTAACACACTTGATCCTACTATAAGACGTCTTTCATGGCTAACACACTTGATCCTACTATAAGAAGTCTTTCTTGGCTAACACACTTGATCCTACTATAAGACGTCTTTCATGGCTAACACACTTGATCCTACTATAAGACGTCTTTCTTGGCTAACACACTTGATCCTACTATAAGACGTCTTTCATGGCTAACACACTTGATCCTACTATAAGAAGTCTTTCTTGGCTAACACACTTGATCCTACTATAAGAAGTCTTTCATGGCTAACACACTTGATCCTACTATAAGAAGTATTTCATGGCTAACACACTTGATCCTACTATAAGAAGTCTTTCTTGGCTAACACACTTGATCCTACTATAAGAAGTATTTCATGGCTAACACACTTGATCCTACTATAAGAAGTCTTTCATGGCTAACACACTTGATCCTACTATAAGAAGTATTTCATGGCTAACACACTTGATCCTACTATAAGAAGTCTTTCTTGGCTAACACACTTGATCCTACTATAAGACGTCTTTCATGGCTAACACACTTGATCCTACTATAAGACGTCTTTCTTGGCTAACACACTTGATCCTACTATAAGACGTCTTTCATGGCTAACACACTTGATCCTACTATAAGAAGTCTTTCTTGGCTAACACACTTGATCCTACTATAAGACGTCTTTCATGGCTAACACACTTGATCCTACTATAAGACGTCTTTCTTGGCTAACACACTTGATCCTACTATAAGACGTCTTTCATGGCTAACACACTTGATCCTACTATAAGAAGTCTTTCTTGGCTAACACACTTGATCCTACTATAAGAAGTCTTTCATGGCTAACACACTTGATCCTACTATAAGAAGTATTTCATGGCTAACACACTTGATCCTACTATAAGAAGTCTTTCTTGGCTAACACACTTGATCCTACTATAAGAAGTATTTCATGGCTAACACACTTGATCCTACTATAAGAAGTCTTTCATGGCTAACACACTTGATCCTACTATAAGAAGTATTTCATGGCTAACACACTTGATCCTACTATAAGAAGTCTTTCTTGGCTAACACACTTGATCCTACTATAAGACGTCTTTCATGGCTAACACACTTGATCCTACTATAAGACGTCTTTCTTGGCTAACACACTTGATCCTACTATAAGACGTCTTTCATGGCTAACACACTTGATCCTACTATAAGAAGTCTTTCTTGGCTAACACACTTGATCCTACTATAAGACGTATTTCATGGCTAACACACTTGATCCTACTATAAGACGTCTTTCTTGGCTAACACACTTGATCCTACTATAAGACGTCTTTCATGGCTAACAGACTTGATCCTACTATAAGAAGTCTTTCATGGCTAACACACTTGATCCTACTATAAGACGTCTTTCATGGCTAACACACTTGATCCTACTATAAGAAGTATTTCTTGGCTAACACACTTGATCCTACTATAAGACGTCTTTCATGGCTAACACACTTGATCCTACTATAAGACGTCTTTCTTGGCTAAAACACTTGATCCTACTATAAGAAGTCTTTCTTGGCTAACACACTTGATCCTACTATAAGACGTCTTTCTTGGCTAACACACTTGATCCTACTATAAGACGTCTTTCATGGCTAACACACTTGATCCTACTATAAGACGTCTTTCATGGCTAACACACTTGATCCTACTATAAGAAGTCTTTCTTGGCTAACACACTTGATCCTACTATAAGACGTCTTTCATGGCTAACACACTTGATCCTACTATAAGACGTCTTTCATGGCTAACACACTTGATCCTACTATAAGACGTCTTTCATGGCTAACACACTTGATCCTACTATAAGAAGTCTTTCTTGGCTAACACATTGACTGTATCGTGCCGATGGTTCCAGGTTCCTGTCTAAACTGGCTCAGCTGTCAGTCCCAATCCAGAACCAGGAAATGACGAGTCATGCTTCCCGTCAACACCAGGAAGAGACTAGAAAGGCAGCCGTGGGCAAGAAGAGCCTCAACAAGCTGGCGGTGCGACACTGGGAAGGGGGTGTGTGTGTGTGTGTGTGTGTGAATATTTGCATGGTATGTGTGTGGTTATCTAGTCTTGATTCTGCTACTGTGGGTCCAGGCGGAGCTGAGGTCTGTGGTTATCTAGTCTTGATTCTGCTACTGTGGGTCCCAGGCGGAGCTGAGGTCTGTGGTGGCCTCTCTAGAACAGATGGAGGAGGACAGAGACTCTCTGGAGCGCCAGTGTTTTAACCTCAGACAACTACTGGACCAGGAGGAGGAGAGGAACCAGCAGGTGAGACAGACCAGACCTGGGTTCAGATATCTCTAATACTTCCGGTAAGACAGACCAGACCTGGGTTCAGATATCTCTAACGCCAGGGTAGTGGGTTCGATCCCAGGGACCACCCATACGTAAAAATGTATGCACACATGACTGTAAGTCGCTTTGGATAAAAGCGTCTGCTAAATGGCTTATTATTATTATTATTATTATTATTATTAATGTAAAAATAAATAAATAATAGCGATAATTACAGCGATTACGTTACAATAAATACTTTTTTTGGGGGAGTCAGCAGCCTTTAGCCTTCTCCACAGTGGGGAGAGGGAGGGAGTCAGCAGCCTTTAGCCTTCTCCACAGTGGGGAGAGGAAGGGAGTCAGCAGCCTTCTCCACAGTGGGGAGAGGAAGGGAGTCAGCAGCCTTCTCCACAGTGGGGAGAGGGAGGGAGTCAGAAGCCTTCTCCACAGTGGGGAGAGGGAGGGAGTCAGCAGCCTTTAGCCTTCTCCACAGTGGGGAGAGGGAGGGAGTCAGCAGCCTTCTCCACAGTGGGGAGAGGGAGGGAGTCAGCAGCCTACAGCCTTCTCCACAGTGGGGAGAGGGAGGGAGTCAGCAGCCTTTAGCCTTCTCCACAGTGGGGAGAGGGAGGGAGTCAGCAGCCTTTAGCCTTCTCCACAGTGGGGAGAGGGAGGGAGTCAGCAGCCTTTAGCCTTCTCCACAGTGGGGAGAGGGAGGGAGTCAGCAGCCTTTAGCCTTCTCCACAGTGGGGAGAGGGAGGGAGTCAGCAGCCTTTAGCCTTCTCCACAGTGGGGAGAGGGAGGGAGTCAGCAGCCTTTAGCCTTCTCCACAGTGGGGAGAGGGAGGGAGTCAGCAGCCTTTAGCCTTCTCCACAGTGGGGAGAGGGAGGGAGTCAGCAGCCTTTAGCCTTCTCCACAGTGGGGAGAGGGAGGGAGTCAGCAGCCTTTAGCCTTCTCCACAGTGGGGAGAGGGAGGGAGTCAGCAGCCTTTAGCCTTCTCCACAGTGGGGAGAGGGAGGGAGTCAGCAGCCTTTAGCCTTCTCCACAGTGGGGAGAGGGAGGGAGTCAGCAGCCTTCTCCACAGTGGGGAGAGGGAGGGAGTCAGCAGCCTTCTCCACAGTGGGGAGAGGGAGGGAGTCAGCAGCCTTTAGCCTTCTCCACAGTGGGGAGAGGGAGGGAGTCAGCAGCCTTCTCCACAGTGGGGAGAGGGAGGGAGTCAGCAGCCTTTAGCCTTCTCCACAGTGGGGAGAGGGAGGGAGTCAGCAGCCTTTAGCCTTCTCCACAGTGGGGAGAGGGAGGGAGTCAGCAGCCTTCTCCACAGTGGGGAGAGGGAGGGAGTCAGCAGCCTTCTCCACAGTGGGGAGAGGGAGTCAGCAGCCTTTAGCCTTCTCCGCAGTGGGGAGAGGGAGGGATTCAGCAGCCTTTAGCCATCTCCACAGTGGGGAGAGGGAGGGAGTCAGCAGCCGTTAGCCTTCTCCACAGTGGGGAGAGGGAGGGAGTCAGCAGCCTTTAGCCTTCTCCACAGTGGGGAGAGGGAGGGAGTCAGCAGCCGTTAGCCTTCTCCACAGTGGGGAGAGGGAGGGAGTCAGCAGCCTTTAGCCTTCTCCACAGTGGGGAGAGGGAGGGAGTCAGCAGCCTTTAGCCTTCTCCACAGTGGGGAGAGGGAGGGAGTCAGCAGCCTTCTCCACAGTGGGGAGAGGGAGGGAGTCAGCAGCCTTTAGCCTTCTCCACAGTGGGGAGAGGGAGGGAGTCAGCAGCCTTCTCCACAGTGGGGAGAGGGAGGGAGTCAGCAGCCTTTAGCCTTCTCCACAGTGGGGAGAGGGAGGGAGTCAGCAGCCTTTAGCCTTCTCCACAGTGGGGAGAGGGAGGGAGTCAGCAGCCTTCTCCACAGTGGGGAGAGGGAGGGAGTCAGCAGCCTTTAGCCTTCTCCACAGTGGGGAGAGGGAGGGAGTCAGCAGCCTTTAGCCTTCTCCACAGTGGGGAGAGGGAGGGAGTCAGCAGCCTTTAGCCTTCTCCACAGTGGGGAGAGGGAGGGAGTCAGCAGCCTTTAGCCTTCTCCACAGTGGGGAGAGGGAGGGAGTCAGCAGCCTTTAGCCTTCTCCACAGTGGGGAGAGGGAGGGAGTCAGCAGCCTTCTCCACAGTGGGGAGAGGGAGGGAGTCAGCAGCCTTCTCCACAGTGGGGAGAGGGAGGGAGTCAGCAGCCTTTAGCCTTCTCCACAGTGGGGAGAGGGAGGGAGTCAGCAGCCTTTAGCCTTCTCCACAGTGGGGAGAGGGAGGGAGTCAGCAGCCTTTAGCCTTCTCCACTGTGGGGAGAGGGAGGGAGTCAGCAGCCTACAGCCTTCTCCACAGTGGGGAGAGGGAGGGATTCAGCAGCCTACAGCCTTCTCCACAGTGGGGAGAGGGAGGGAGTCAGCAGCCTTTAGCCTTCTCCACAGTGGGGAGAGGGAGGGAGTCAGCAGCCTTTAGCCTTCTCCACAGTGGGGAGAGGGAGGGAGTCAGCAGCCTTTAGCCTTCTCCACAGTGGGGAGAGGGAGGGAGTCAGCAGCCTTTAGCCTTCTCCACAGTGGGGAGAGGGAGGGAGTCAGCAGCCTTTAGCCTTCTCCACAGTGGGGAGAGGGAGGGAGTCAGCAGCCTTCTCCACAGTGGGGAGAGGGAGGGAGTCAGCAGCCTTTAGCCTTCTCCACAGTGGGGAGAGGGAGGGAGTCAGCAGCCTTTAGCCTTCTCCACAGTGGGGAGAGGGAGGGAGTCAGCAGCCTTTAGCCTTCTCCACAGTGGGGAGAGGGAGGGAGTCAGCAGCCGTTAGCCTTCTCCACAGTGGGGAGAGGGAGGGAGTCAGCAGCCTTTAGCCTTCTCCACAGTGGGGAGAGGGAGGGAGTCAGCAGCCGTTAGCCTTCTCCACAGTGGGGAGAGGGAGGGAGTCAGCAGCCTTTAGCCTTCTCCACAGTGGGGAGAGGGAGGGAGTCAGCAGCCTTTTGCCTTCTCCACAGTGGGGAGAGGGAGGGAGTCAGCAGCCTTTAGCCTTCTCCACAGTGGGGAGAGGGAGGGAGTCAGCAGCCGTTAGCCTTCTCCACAGTGGGGAGAGGGAGGGATTCAGCAGCCTTTAGCCTTCTCCACAGTGGGGAGAGGGAGGGAGTCAGCAGCCTTTAGCCTTCTCCACAGTGGGGAGAGGGAGGGAGTCAGCAGCCGTTAGCCTTCTCCACAGTGGGGAGAGGGAGGGATTCAGCAGCCGTTAGCCTTCTCCACAGTGGGGAGAGGGAGGGAGTCAGCAGCCTTCTCCACAGTGGGGAGAGGGAGGGAGTCAGCAGCCTTTAGCCTTCTCCACAGTGGGGAGAGGGAGGGAGTCAGCAGCCTTTAGCCTTCTCCACAGTGGGGAGAGGGAGGGAGTCAGCAGCCGTTAGCCTTCTCCACAGTGGGGAGAGGGAGGGAGTCAGCAGCCTTCTCCACAGTGGGGAGAGGGAGGGAGTCAGCAGCCTTCTCCACAGTGGGGAGAGGGAGGGAGTCAGCAGCCTTTAGCCTTCTCCACAGTGGGGAGAGGGAGGGAGTCAGCAGCCTTCTCCACAGTGGGGAGAGGGAGGGAGTCAGCAGCCTTCTCCACAGTGGGGAGAGGGAGGGAGTAAGCAGCCTTTAGCCTTCTCCACAGTGGGGAGAGGGAGGGAGTCAGCAGCCTTTAGCCTTCTCCACAGTGGGGAGAGGGAGGGAGTCAGCAGCCTTTAGCCTTCTCCACTGTGGGGAGAGGGAGGGAGTCAGCAGCCTACAGCCTTCTCCACAGTGGGGAGAGGGAGGGATTCAGCAGCCGTTAGCCTTCTCCACAGTGGGGAGAGGGAGGGAGTCAGCAGCCTTTAGCCTTCTCCACAGTGGGGAGAGGGAGGGAGTCAGCAGCCTTTAGCCTTCTCCACAGTGGGGAGAGGGAGGGAGTCAGCAGACTTTAGCCTTCTCCACAGTGGGGAGAGGGAGGGAGTCAGCAGCCTTTAGCCTTCTCCACAGTGGGGAGAGGGAGGGAGTCAGCAGCCTTTAGCCTTCTCCACAGTGGGGAGAGGGAGGGAGTCAGCAGCCTTCTCCACAGTGGGGAGAGGGAGGGAGTAAGCAGCCTTTAGCCTTCTCCACAGTGGGGAGAGGGAGGGAGTCAGCAGCCTTTAGCCTTCTCCACAGTGGGGAGAGGGAGGGAGTCAGCAGCCTTTAGCCTTCTCCACTGTGGGGAGAGGGAGGGAGTCAGCAGCCTACAGCCTTCTCCACAGTGGGGAGAGGGAGGGATTCAGCAGCCGTTAGCCTTCTCCACAGTGGGGAGAGGGAGGGAGTCAGCAGCCTTTAGCCTTCTCCACAGTGGGGAGAGGGAGGGAGTCAGCAGCCTTTAGCCTTCTCCACAGTGGGGAGAGGGAGGGAGTCAGCAGACTTTAGCCTTCTCCACAGTGGGGAGAGGGAGGGAGTCAGCAGCCTTTAGCCTTCTCCACAGTGGGGAGAGGGAGGGAGTCAGCAGCCTTTAGCCTTCTCCACAGTGGGGAGAGGGAGGGAGTCAGCAGCCTTCTCCACAGTGGGGAGAGGGAGGGAGTCAGCAGCCGTTAGCCTTCTCCACAGTGGGGAGAGGGAGGGAGTCAGCAGCCTTTAGCCTTCTCCACAGTGGGGAGAGGGAGGGAGTCAGCAGCCTTTAGCCTTCTCCACAGTGGGGAGAGGGAGGGAGTCAGCAGCCGTTAGCCTTCTCCACAGTGGGGAGAGGGAGGGAGTCAGCAGCCTTTAGCCTTCTCCACAGTGGGGAGAGGGAGGGAGTCAGCAGCCGTTAGCCTTCTCCACAGTGGGGAGAGGGAGGGAGTCAGCAGCCTTTAGCCTTCTCCACAGTGGGGAGAGGGAGGGAGTCAGCAGCCTTTAGCCTTCTCCACAGTGGGGAGAGGGAGGGAGTCAGCAGCCTTTAGCCTTCTCCACAGTGGGGAGAGGGAGGGAGTCAGCAGCCGTTAGCCTTCTCCACAGTGGGGAGAGGGAGGGATTCAGCAGCCTTTAGCCTTCTCCACAGTGGGGAGAGGGAGGGAGTCAGCAGCCTTTAGCCTTCTCCACAGTGGGGAGAGGGAGGGAGTCAGCAGCCGTTAGCCTTCTCCACAGTGGGGAGAGGGAGGGATTCAGCAGCCGTTAGCCTTCTCCACAGTGGGGAGAGGGAGGGAGTCAGCAGCCTTCTCCACAGTGGGGAGAGGGAGGGAGTCAGCAGCCTTTAGCCTTCTCCACAGTGGGGAGAGGGAGGGAGTCAGCAGCCTTTAGCCTTCTCCACAGTGGGGAGAGGGAGGGAGTCAGCAGCCGTTAGCCTTCTCCACAGTGGGGAGAGGGAGGGAGTCAGCAGCCTTCTCCACAGTGGGGAGAGGGAGGGAGTCAGCAGCCTTCTCCACAGTGGGGAGAGGGAGGGAGTCAGCAGCCTTTAGCCTTCTCCACAGTGGGGAGAGGGAGGGAGTCAGCAGCCTTCTCCACAGTGGGGAGAGGGAGGGAGTCAGCAGCCTTTAGCCTTCTCCACAGTGGGGAGAGGGAGGGAGTCAGCAGCCATTAGCCTTCTCCACAGTGGGGAGAGGGAGGGAGTCAGCAGCCGTTAGCCTTCTCCACAGTGGGGAGAGGGAGGGAGTCAGCAGCCTTTAGCCTTCTCCACAGTGGGGAGAGGGAGGGAGTCAGCAGCCTTTAGCCTTCTCCACAGTGGGGAGAGGGAGGGAGTCAGCAGCCTTCTCCACAGTGGGGAGAGGGAGGGATTCAGCAGCCTTTAGCCTTCTCCACAGTGGGGAGAGGGAGGGAGTCAGCAGCCTTTAGCCTTCTCCACAGTGGGGAGAGGGAGGGAGTCAGCAGCCTTCTCCACAGTGGGGAGAGGGAGGGAGTCAGCAGCCTTCTCCACAGTGGGGAGAGGGAGGGAGTCAGCAGCCTTTAGCCTTCTCCACAGTGGGTGAGAGGGAGGGAGTCAGCAGGGCCTGGCAGATACTTTCATAGTAGGAATCAACATAATGTATAGTCTATTACTGAGTTAATAATGTCTTTAGAACAATCTACATTTTTAAATTTTTTAAATTTTAGTCATTTAGCAGACGCTCTTATCCAGAGCGACTTACAGTTAGTGAGTGCATACATATTAATTTTTGTTCATACTGGCCCCCCGTGGGAAACCGAGTGGTGCAGCGGTCTAAGGCACTGCATCTCAGTGCTTGAGGCGTCACTACAGACCCCCTGGTTCGATTCCAGGCTGTATCACAACCGGCCCGTGATTGGGAGTCCCATAGGGCGGCGCACAATTGGCCCAGCGTCGTCCGGGTTTGGCCGGTGTAGGCCGTCATTGTAAATAAGAATTTGTTCTTAACTGACTTGCCTGGTTAAATAAAATAAACCCTGCCGTTGCAAACGCCATGCTCTACCAACTGAGCTACACGGGAATCTACAGGAACTCTGTGTAGCAACATAACTGAACATTACAGATGGAAGCAAAATACTTCGGTAAGAAGAAGACGTTGTCTGGAATTGGTTTTGTAATAGAATGATGACAAAATAGGAACTAAGCCCATATTTGGGTATCTGGTTCTTTCATTGACAGGAAGCTTCCTCCTTGATGGGGATCAAGTCCTCAGTGGCATTCTAAATAGGACCCTATTAACTAAATAGTGTAATATTGTGACCGGGAGCTAAAGGTAATGCACTATATAGGGAAAAGTCTAGGGAGCTAAAGGTAATGCACTATATAGGGAATAGGGAGCTAAAGGTAATGCACTATATAGGGAATAGTCTAGGGAGCTAAAGGTAATGCACTATATAGGGAATAGTCTAGGGAGCTAAAGGTAATGCACTATATAGGGAATAGTCTAGGGAGCTAAAGGTAATGCACTATATAGGGAATAGTCTAGGGAGCTAAAGGTAATGCACTATATAGGGAATAGTCTAGGGAGCTAAAGGTAATGCACTAAATAGGGAATAGTCTAGGGAGCTAAAGGTAATGCACTAAATAGGGAATAGGGAGCTAAAGGTAATGCACTATATAGGGAATAGTCTAGGGAGCTAAAGGTAATGCACTATATAGGGAATAGGGAGCTAAAGGTAATGCACTATATAGGGTATAGTCTAGGGAGCTAAAGGTAATGCACTATATAGGGAATAGTCTAGGGAGCTAAAGGTAATGCACTATATAGGGAATAGGGAGCTAAAGGTAATGCACTATATAGGGAATAGGGAGCTAAAGGTAATGCACTATATAGGGAATAGGGAGCTAAAGGTAATGCACTATATAGGGAATAGTCTAGGGAGCTAAAGGTAATGCACTATATAGGGAATAGGGAGCTAAAGGTAATGCACTATATAGGGAATAGTCTAGGGAGCTAAAGGTAATGCACTATATAGGGAATAGGGAGCTAAAGGTAATGCACTATATAGGGAATAGTCTAGGGAGCTAAAGGTAATGCACTATATAGGGAATAGTCTAGGGAGCTAAAGGTAATGCACTATATAGGGAATAGGGAGCTAAAGGCAATGCACTATATAGGGAATAGGGAGCTAAAGGTAATGCACTATATAGGGAATAGTCTAGGGAGCTAAAGGTAATGCACTATATAGGGAATAGTCTAGGGAGCTAAAGGTAATGCACTATATAGGGAATAGTCTAGGGAGCTAAAGGTAATGCACTATATAGGGAATAGTCTAGGAAGCTAAAGGTAATGCACTATATAGGGAATAGTCTAGGGAGCTAAAGGTAATGCACTATATAGGGAATAGTCTAGGGAGCTAAAGGTAATGCACTATATAGGGAGCTAAAGGTAATGCACTATATAGGGAATAGTCTAGGGAGCTAAAGGTAATGCACTATATAGGGAGCTAAAGGTAATGCACTATATAGGGAGCTAAAGGTAATGCACTATATAGGGAGCTAAAGGTAATGCACCATATAGGGAATAGGGAGCTAAAGGTAATGCACTATATAGGGAATAGTCTAGGGAGCTAAAGGTAATGCACTATATAGGGAATAGGGAGCTAAAGGTAATGCACTATATAGGGAATAGTCTAGGGAGCTAAAGGTAATGCACTATATAGGGAATAGGGAGCTAAAGGTAATGCACTATATAGGGAATATGGAGCTAAAGGTAATGCACTATATAGGGAATAGTCTAGGGAGCTAAAGGTAATGCACTATATAGGGAATAGTCTAGGGAGCTAAAGGTAATGCACTATATAGGGAATAGTGAGCTAAAGGTAATGCACTATATAGGGAATAGTCTAGTCAAAGGTCATTTGAGATGCAGCCTGTGTGTTCTTCTGTTTATGGCTCCTCCTCTCTCCTCCTCCTCTCCTCCTCCCCTCCTCTCCTCCTCTCTCCTCCTCCTCTCCTCCTCCCCTCCTCTCCTCTCTATGTTGTCTTAGATCCTCCAGTTGTCAGAACAAGGAGTCCTTCGTCTCCCCACTGTGCCACAGCGTAAAGACAGACCCTTACAGGTTAACAAGCTGTAACACACACACAGGTTCCCAATGCATTCTGGGAACCATAAACAATAGTCTCTTCAGTCACAGACACAGGTTTTCATAGCAGTGGTTTATTCTGGAAGTGATTGTGATCTCAGTTTTCTGTAGAAGAGGATGTGGTCAGACACATTTTATATTTAGTTCTTAAAATCTAATCCATTCTATACTAGGAGACCAGGAAGGTCACAGCAGAGTTAATACATTCTATACTAGGAGACCAGGAAGGTCACAGCAGAGTTAATACATTCTATACTAGGAGACCAGGAAGGTCCCAGCAGAGTTAATACATTCTATACTAGGAGACCAGGAAGGTCACAGCAGAGTTAATACATTCTATACTAGGAGACCAGGAAGGTCACAGCAGAGTTAATACATTCTATACTAGGAGACCAGGAAGGTCACAGCAGAGTTAATACATTCTATACTAGGAGACCAGGAAGGTCACAGCAGAGTTAATACATTCTATACTAGGAGACCAGGAAGGTCACAGCAGATCTAATCCATTCTATACTAGGAGACCAGGAAGGTCACAGCAGATCTAATCCATTCTATACTAGGAGACCAGGAAGGTCACAGCAGAGTTAATCCATTCTATACTAGGAGACCAGGAAGGTCACAGCAGAGTTAATACATTCTATACTAGGAGACCAGGAAGGTCACAGCAGATCTAATCCATTCTATACTAGGAGACCAGGAAGGTCACAGCAGATCTAATCCATTCTATACTAGGAGACCAGGAAGGTCACAGCATAGCTAATCCATTCTATACTAGGAGACCAGGAAGGTCACAGCAGAGCTAATACATTCTATACTAGGAGACCAGGAAGGTCACAGCAGAGTTAATCCATTCTATACTAGGAGACCAGGAAGGTCCCAGCATAGCTAATCCATTCTATACTAGGAGACCAGGAAGGTCACAGCAGAGTTAATAC
Source organism: Coregonus lavaretus (assembly GCF_964263955.1). NCBI lineage: Eukaryota > Metazoa > Chordata > Actinopteri > Salmoniformes > Salmonidae > Coregonus > Coregonus lavaretus. The sequence goes on along the minus strand of NW_028157147.1, from coordinate 46,587 downwards.
ATTCTATACTAGGAGACCAGGAAGGTCACAGCAGAGTTAATCCATTCTATACTAGGAGACCAGGAAGGTCCCAGCATAGCTAATCCATTCTATACTAGGAGACCAGGAAGGTCACAGCAGAGTTAATCCATTCTATACTAGGAGACCAGGAAGGTCACAGCAGAGTTAATACATTCTATACTAGGAGACCAGGAAGATCACAGCAGAGTTAATACATTCTATACTAGGAGACCAGGAAGGTCCCAGCAGAGTTAATCCATTCTATACTAGGAGACCAGGAAGGTCACAGCAGAGTTAATCCATTCTATACTAGGAGACCAGGAAGGTCACAGCAGAGTTAATACATTCTATACTAGGAGACCAGGAAGGTCACAGCAGAGTTAATACATTCTATACTAGGAGACCAGGAAGGTCACAGCAGAGTTAATACATTCTATACTAGGAGACCAGGAAGGTCACAGCAGAGCTAATCCATTCTATACTAGGAGACCAGGAAGGTCACAGCAGAGTTAATCCATTCTATACTAGGAGACCAGGAAGGTCACAGCAGAGTTAATACATTCTATACTAGGAGACCAGGAAGGTCACAGCAGAGTTAATACATTCTATACTAGGAGACCAGGAAGGTCACAGCATAGTTAATACATTCTATACTAGGAGACCAGGAAGGTCACAGCAGAGCTAATACATTCTATACTAGGAGACCAGGAAGGTCACAGCAGAGTTCATCCATTCTATACATTCCATTTCTGTCTGATCTGTAATACATTCTGTTCTAGACATTTCTGTCTGATCTGCAATACATTCAATATTTTACATTTTATATAATCTGCAACACACTTTACAATACATTTACAATACATTTATTTTTGGTAATAGGAGATTCTATACAGTGTAGTTCTGTCTGATCTCCAACGCTCTTTCAGGGAAGATAGTTTTTATAGTCAAGAGGTCTCAGAATAACCTGGAGTTTTATGACATGTACATGTCATTTAAAAAAAGGGAAATCTTGAAGGAGAAACAGTTTGGCCACTACTGAACAAATTCATCTTAACATTTTAATTAGTGGTTTTTCCGACCGTCCTCTTCCCCTTCTAGGAGCAGATGCTGCGTCTGGTTCCTAGCGGAGACTCCATCACCACGAGACTCCATCACCTAGCCAAGACCCTCCAGACATCCGGGCCGGTCCAGGATGCCAAGAATCTACTGGACCTTGCCTACAGACACGCTGACCACCTGATCACTCCGCCTACAGCTGTCAGCCAATAGCAAGGCTCCATCCACCCTGGTTCACCAATAGCAGGACTCCATTAGCCATATATTTATATGACCATATATATTAGCCATATATTTAAATGACCATATATTAGCCTTTTTTTTTATATGGCTCTGCATGGACCACCTGACTTTAATAGCTACATAGTTAACATTGTATACTGCGTTGGGAGTAGCCCTATTTGTACATATGTAAGTGTTGTTCATGATTTCCTCTTTTAGCAGTAGATGATAATGTTTTGCGGATTAAAAACCTGAAGAAGTATTTTTTGTGTTGGAATGTTTTTGATCAGTTCCTAAGATAATGCCAATAGTTCTAATAATGCATGAAGTCCAAACAGGGCTGAAGTAAGCCCGTCACCCAGCTGAAGATAATGCCAATAGTTCTAATAATGCATGAAGTCCAAAGTAAGCCCGTCACCCAGCAGAAGATAATGCCTATAGTTCTAATAATGCATGAAGTCCAAAGTAAGCCCGTCACCCAGCTGAAGATAATGCCTATAGTTCTAATAATGCATGAAGTCCAAAGTAAGCCCGTCACCCAGCTGAAGATAATGCCTATAGTAAGCCTGTACGTGTCATCCAGAATGGGTCTGTAACGTCTGAATGCATGTAGGCCAGCCAATCACAGTCAGCTAGTAGCGCTTCAGTAATCCCCAGTGGAGCTATACAGTCAGCAGTAATCCCCAGTGGAGCTATACAGTCAGCAGTAATCCCCAGTGGAGCTATACAGTCAGCAGTAATCCCCAGTGGAGCTATACAGTCAGCAGTAATCCACAGTGGAGCTATACAGTCAGCAGTAATCCACAGTGGAGCTATACAGTCAGCAGTAATCCACAGTGGAGCTATACAGTCAGCAGTAATCCACAGTGGAGCTATACAGTCAGCAGTAATCCACAGTGGAGCTATACAGTCAGCTAGTAATCCACAGTGGAGCTATACAGTCAGCAGTAATCCACAGTGGAGCTAAACAGTCAGCAGTAATCCCCAGTGGAGCTATACATTCAGCAGTAATCCACAGTGGAGCTATACAGTCAGCAGTAATCCACAGTGGAGCTATACAGTCAGCAGTAATCCACAGTGGAGCTATACAGTCAGCAGTAATCCACAGTGGAGCTATACAGTCAGCAGTAATCCACAGTGGAGCGATACAGTCAGCAGTAATCCACAGTGGAGCTATACAGTCAGCAGTAATCCACAGTGGAGCTATACAGTCAGCAGTAATCCCCAGTGGAGCTATACAGTCAGCAGTAATCCACAGTGGAGCTATACAGTCAGCAGTAATCCACAGTGGAGCTATACGGTCAGCAGTAATCCCCAGTGGAGCTATACAGTCAGCTAGTAACGCTGCAGGGTCCCTAACAGGACTGTGGAGCACTAGATCTGGTAGGCTCCCCTATGTAGGGTCCCTAACAGGGCTTTTTAGGGAACTAGATCTGCGAATCCCCCCTCCTTAGGGTCCGTCTACTCCTGGAGTCAGACAAGTCGTCGTTGAAGACTCTCTCGATGGTGGAGGGCAGCGAGGCGCGGACGGTGCGCCCCAAGCCTCGGGCGGCGAACACGTAGAGGACAGGGTTCAGGGAGCTCTTCAGATACACCAGGAACAGAGAGACGTACGCCCCCGTGAACGACGCCCGGTACAGCCCCGCCTGGTCATGCCGCCCTGCCGCCAGCGCCCGCAGGAAGCGGCAGGTGAAGTAGGGCACCCAGCAGGAGAGGAAGAGGAGCATGGTGAGGAAGAGGAGCCGGTACAGCCTGGCCATCTGTCTCGCAGTCGCTGAGGATGAAGAGGTTGGTCTGGCGTCCCCTGCCTGCCTGGCGGTCCACAGCACGGCTATGTTACTCACCAGGAACACCGTTAAAGGCAGGAGGAACCCAGCGACCGTCTCCGTCAGAAACAGCCCAGCGCTGTACCCAATGCTCTCCAGACACTGGGTGGTACCGTTGAGCTCCAGCAGGGCTGCGCTGTGGAGGTAGGGGACGGCGAGGGCAGCAGCCAGCCCCCAGAGGACACCACACACCAGGGGAACAGCCCAGCGAGGACGCTTCAGACTGGACCAGACTGGCCTGAGGAGACACAGACATCTCTCCACAGCCACGGCACACAATAGGAAGGCTGCAGCGTACAGCCCCAGGCCCCTCAGGAATATCACCAGGCGGCAGGCCAGTTCCCCCAGGGGCCAGCTACAGCCGTGGGCCAGGTACGCCAGCATCAGAGGGGTGCGGAGGAGGAGAACCAGGTCAGCCAACGCCAGGTTCACCACGTAGACGCGGAAGCTGCTGGCGCCGCGCGTCTCTCCCTCGCCCACGCTGCCACGCCTCATCAGGCGGCCACGCCCACGCCAGGCCAACGCCCACACCACTAGGCCGTTCAAGGTCACGCCCACCTGGGGACAGACAAGAAGAGGAAGTGATGTCATAAACCAGCAGACACTGCAGGAACCTCGAGGACTGAAGCTATGCCAGGTGTGAATGGTATAACTCACCTGATTCAACACGGCATGGTCTTGTTCCAGCCCAGCACTAACGCACCTGATTCAACACGGCATGGTCTTGTTCCAGCCCAGCACTAACTCACCTGATTCAACACGGCATGGTCTTGTTCCAGCCCAGCACTAACGCACCTGATTCAACATGGCATGGTCTTGTTCCAGCCCAGCACTAACGCACCTGATTCAATATGGCATGGTCTTGTTCCAGCCCAGCACTAACGCACCTGATTCAACATGGCATGGTCTTGTTCCAGCCCAGCACTAACGCACCTGATTCAACATGGCATGGTCTTGTTCCAGCCCAGCACTAACACACCTGATTCAACATGGCATGGTCTTGTTCCAGCCCAGCACCACAACCTGATTCAACATGGCATGGTCTTGTTCCAGCCCAGCACTAACGCACCTGATTCAACATGGCATGGTCTTGTTCCAGCCCAGCACTAACACACCTGATTCAACATGGCATGGTCTTGTTCCAGCCCAGCACTAACACACCTGATTCAACATGGCATGGTCTTGTTCCAGCCCAGCACTAACACACCTGATTCAACATGGCATGGTCTTGTTCCAGCCCAGCACTAACGCACCTGATTCAACATGGCATGGTCTTGTTCCAGCCCAGCACTAACACACCTGATTCAACATGGCATGGTCTTGTTCCAGCCCAGCACTAACACACCTGATTCAACATGGCATGGTCTTGTTCCAGCCCAGCACTAACGCACCTGATTCAACATGGCATGGTCTTGTTCCAGCCCAGCACTAACACACCTGATTCAACATGGCATGGTCTTGTTCCAGCCCAGCACTAACGCACCTGATTCAACATGGCATGGTCTTGTTCCAGCCCAGCACTAACGCACCTGATTCAACATGGCATGGTCTTGTTCCAGCCCAGCACTAACACACCTGATTCAACATGGCATGGTCTTGTTCCAGCCCAGCACTAACGCACCTGATTCAACATGGCATGGTCTTGTTCCAGCCCAGCACCACAACCTGATTCAACATGGCATGGTCTTGTTCCAGCCCAGCACTAACACACCTGATTCAACATGGCATGGTCTTGTTCCAGCCCAGCACTAACACACCTGATTCAACACGGCATGGTCTTGTTCCAGCCCAGCACTAACACACCTGATTCAACATGGCATGGTCTTGTTCCAGCCCAGCACTAACGCACCTGATTCAACACGGCATGGTCTTGTTCCAGCCCAGCACTAACGCACCTGATTCAACATGGCATGGTCTTGTTCCAGCCCAGCACTAACACACCTGATTCAACATGGCATGGTCTTGTTCCAGCCCAGCACTAACACACCTGATTCAACATGGCATGGTCTTGTTCCAGCCCAGCACTAACACACCTGATTCAACATGGCATGGTCTTGTTCCAGCCCAGCACTAACACACCTGATTCAACATGGCATGGTCTTGTTCCAGCCCAGCACTAACGCACCTGATTCAACATGGCATGGTCTTGTTCCAGCCCAGCACTAACACACCTGATTCAACATGGCATGGTCTTGTTCCAGCCCAGCACTAACACACCTGATTCAACATGGCATGGTCTTGTTCCAGCCCAGCACTAACACACCTGATTCAACATGGCATGGTCTTGTTCCAGCCCAGCACTAACGCACCTGATTCAACATGGCATGGTCTTGTTCCAGCCCAGCACTAACACACCTGATTCAACATGGCATGGTCTTGTTCCAGCCCAGCACTAACTCACCTGATTCAACATGGCATGGTCTTGTTCCATCCCAGCACTAACACACCTGATTCAACACGGCATGGTCTTGTTCCAGCCCAGCACTAACACACCTGATTCAACACGGCATGGTCTTGTTCCAGCCCAGCACTAACACACCTGATTCAACATGGCATGGTCTTGTTCCAGCCCAGCACTAACGCACCTGATTCAACATGGCATGGTCTTGTTCCAGCCCAACACTAACACACCTGATTCAACATGGCATGGTCTTGTTCCAGCCCAGCACTAACACACCTGATTCAACATGGCATGGTCTTGTTCCAGCCCAGCACTAACGCACCTGATTCAACATGGCATGGTCTTGTTCCAGCCCAGCACTAACACACCTGATTCAACACGGCATGGTCTTGTTCCAGCCCAGCACTAACACACCTGATTCAACATGGCATGGTCTTGTTCCAGCCCAGCACCAACACACCTGATTCAACATGGCATGGTCTTGTTCCAGCCCAGCACTAACACACCTGATTCAACATGGCATGGTCTTGTTCCAGCCCAGCACTAACGCACCTAATTCAACACGGCATGGTCTTGTTCCAGCCCAGCACTAACGCACCTAATTCAACACGGCATGGTCTTGTTCCAGCCCAGCACTAACGCACCTGATTCAACACGGCATGGTCTTGTTCCAGCCCAGCACTAACGCACCTGATTCAACATGGCATGGTCTTGTTCCAGCCCAGCACCAACGCACCTGATTCAACATGGCATGGTCTTGTTCCAGCCCAGCACTAACGCACCTGATTCAACATGGCATGGTCTTGTTCCAGCCCAACGCACCTGATTCAACATGGCATGGTCTTGTTCCAGCCCAGCACTAACACACCTGATTCAACATGGCATGGTCTTGTTCCAGCCCAGCACTAACACACCTGATTCAACATGGCATGGTCTTGTTCCAGCCCAGCACTAACGCACCTGATTCAACATGGCATGGTCTTGTTCCAGCCCAGCACTAACACACCTGATTCAACATGGCATGGTCTTGTTCCAGCCCAGCACTAACGCACCTGATTCAACATGGCATGGTCTTGTTCCAGCCCAGCACTAACGCACCTGATTCAACACGGCATGGTCTTTGATTGAAGCCAATTGAATCAAGTGTGCCGGAACGAAAACCTGCACCTGGACTGAAGTAGACTGAACTAGAATTAGTCTCTAGACTAGAGACTCACCAGGAAGATGACTATGGTGAGCAGCATCTGAGCGATGCGGCCCGTCTCTGCCTGCCAGGTGCCGGTGCAGCCCAGTCCTTCACCGGGTCCTGCTGGGCTGGGAGAGGGCCGGGTCAGGAACCACTGGCTGGTGTTCACAAGGTTCATATTGGCTCAGATAGGAAGATATAGACCTGGAGGCTGCTGTGAGGAGACCTATGGAGACAGTATGGAGATATATGTTAACTAGACCACAGTGAGGAGACCTATGGAGATATATGTTAACTAGACCACAGTGAGGAGACCTATGGAGACAGTGTGGAGATATACACTGCTCAAAAAAATAAAGGGAACACTTTGTAACTCAATGTAACTCCAAGTCAATCACACTTCTGTGAAATCAAACTGTCCACTTAGGAAGCAACACTGATTGACAATACATTTCACATGCTGTTGTGCAAATGGAATAGACAACAGGTGGAAATTATAGGCAATTAGCAAGACACCCCCAATAAAGGACTGGTTCTGCAGGTGGTGACCACAGACCACTTCTCAGTTCCTATGCTTCCTGGCTGATGTTTTGGTCACTTTTGAATGCTGGCGGTGCTTTCACTCTAGTGGTAGCATGAGACGGAGTCTACAACCCACACAAGTGGCTCAGGTAGTGCAGCTCATCCAGGATGGCACATCAATGCGAGCTGTGGCAAGAAGGTTTGCTGTGTCTGTCAGCGTAGTGTCCAGAGCATGGAGGCGCTACCAGGAGACAGGCCAGTACATCAGGAGACGTGGAGGAGGAGGGCAACAACCCAGCAGCAGGACTGCTACCTCCGCCTTTGTGCAAGGAGGAGCAGGAGGAGCACTGCCAGAGCCCTGCAAAATGACCTCCAGCAGGCCACAAATGTGCATGTGTCTGCTCAAACGGTCAGAAACAGACTCCATGAGGGTGGTATGAGGGCCCGACGTCCACAGGTGGGGGTTGTGCTTACAGCCCAACACCGTGCAGGACGTTTGGCATTTGCCAGAGAACACCAAGATTGGCAAATTCGCCACTGGCGCCCTGTGCTCTTCACAGATGAAAGCAGGTTCACACTGAGCACGTGACAGACGTGACAGAGTCTGGAGATGCCGTGGAGAACGTTCTGCTGCCTGCAACATCCTCCAGCATGACCGGTTTGGCGGTGGGTCAGTCATGGTGTGGGGTGGCATTTCTTTGGGGGGCCGCACAGCCCTCCATGTGCTCGCCAGAGGTAGCCTGACTGCCATTAGGTACCGAGATGAGATCCTCAGACCCCTTGTGAGACCATATGCTGGTGCGGTTGGCCCTGGGTTCCTCCTAATGCAAGACAATGCTAGACCTCATGTGGCTGGAGTGTGTCAGCAGTTCCTGCAAGAGGAAGGCATTTGATGCTATGGACTGGCCCGCCCGTTCCCCAGACCTGAATCCAATTGAGCACATCTGGGACATCATGTCTCGCTCCATCCACCAACGCCACGTTGCACCACAGACTGTCCAGGAGTTGGCGGATGCTTTAGTCCAAGTCTGGGAGGAGATCCCTCAGGAGACCATCCGCCACCTCATCAGGAGCATGCCCAGGCATTGAGCCTCCTTTTGACTTGTTTTAAGGACATTACATCAAAGTTGGATCAGCCTGTAGTGTGGTTTTCCACTTTAATTTTTAGGGTGACTCCAAATCCAGACCTCCATGGGTTGATAAATTTGATTTCCATTGATGATTTTTGTGTCATTTTGTTGTCAGCACATTCAACTATGTAAAGAAAAAAAGTATTTAATAAGATTATTTCATTCATTCAGATCTAGGATGTGTTGTTTAAGTGTTCCCTTTATTTTTTTGAGCAGTGTATATCTCCATACTGTGAGGAGACCTATGGAGACAGACAGTGTGGAGATATATGTTAACTAGACCACAGGAAGGAGACCCACAGTGTGGAGCTACATGTTAGCTAGACCACAGGAAGGAGACCCACAGTGTGGAGCTACATGTTAACTAGACCACAGGAAGGAGACCCACAGTGTGGAGCTACATGTTAGCTAGACCACAGGAAGGAGACCCACAGTGTGGAGCTACATGTTAGCTAGACCACAGGAAGGAGACCCACAGTGTGGAGCTACATGTTAGCTAGACCACAGGAAGGAGACCCACAGTGTGGAGCTACATGTTAACTAGACCACAGGAAGGAGACCCACAGTGTGGAGCTACATGTTAGCTAGACCACAGGAAGGAGACCCACAGTGTGGAGCTACATGTTAACTAGACCACAGGAAGGAGACCCACAGTGTGGAGCTACATGTTAGCTAGACCACAGGAAGGAGACCCACAGTGTGGAGCTACATGTTAGCTAGACCACAGGAAGGAGACCCACAGTGTGGAGCTACATGTTAGCTAGACCACAGGAAGGAGACCCACAGTGTGGAGCTACATGTTAACTAGACCACAGGAAGGAGACCCACAGTGTGGAGCTACATGTTAGCTAGACCACAGGAAGGAGACCCACAGTGTGGAGCTACATGTTAGCTAGACCACAGGAAGGAGACCCACAGTGTGGAGCTACATGTTAACTAGACCACACTATGGTGTAACATTGTATACATTTTAGTCATTTAGCAGACGCTCTTATCCAGAGCGACTTACAGGAGCAATTAGGGTTAAGTGCCTTGCTCGAGGGCACATCAACAGATTTTTCACCTAGTCGGCTCGGGGGATTAGAACCAGCGACCTTTCGGTTACTGGCACAACGCTCTTACCCACTAAAGCTACCTGCCTCCCCTATACATGTCACCCTGTCACTGTTGTGTGACTGACAGCCTGTGGGACTGGTTTTACTGTCTAATCCAACTTGTCCAGAGTCTGGCTAACACATCTTTCTGTTACTGCGGTGAAACGGACGGGCGCTGACGCATTTTATATACGTTTCATAAATATTACTCAGAGGGACGGTTTCCCCAAACACAGGTTAAGCCTCTTCATGGAGAATTGCCATTGAAAAGGGGGGTTTCGTTCAAGAATAGGCTTTAATCTGGGTCTGTGAAACCTGTCCAGTGAGTGTTGTATCAGTAAAAATCACATGCTTTCTGCTACATTTATGCTCTGGCTAGAGTATTGTGGAGGAATGCACATTGAGTGAGTCAGGGATGTGTTGGGTGAAAGGAATGAGGACCATCCCACCCTGAATCCATCACCAAAAAGTGCAACCTCACCAAAACCTGAGTTCAATACTGTTCTCCATCACACCTAGTTTCACCCCTACACTCTCTCTCTCTGGACCTGTCCACACACATCAGACAATATTGTCCTACACACACACACAAGGTGACATTTGTTGTTGAATTCACAGTTAGTTGACAACTCAACCAAATGTAAATCATAACTAGACGTTGAACTTGATGTCTCTCTCTCTCTCTCTCTCTCTCTCTCTCTCTCTCTCTGTCTCTCTCTCTCTCTCTCTCTCTCTCTCTCTCTCTCTGTCTCTCTCTCTCTGGGCCTGTCCATGCTTATCTGACGTGCCTCGCTGCCTTCCTAAGGAATGACTCAATTACAACACACCCTGAACCCCCCTCCAACACACCCTCGCCCCCCCCTTGACTTGCAACACACCTTGACTTGCATGCCTCCGGGTCTACCTCCAGCGCAACTGACTTCTGCCAACTTACTGTGACCGTGTGTCTTGATAACTTATCAGTTAGACTGACCGCCGCCGAGAGCCATGGCCTTTTACAAAGACTATATAGAAAGATTTACATTTCAGAAATAGATGTGCTATTTACATTTTTGTGATAACATGTAGTTATTTTTGATAGATCATTATGAAAGTTAGTGAAGGTTTGACTCACCTGCCTCTGCGTCTGTCGGTCGCCCTGTGCTTCTGAGATCCGGAGAGAGTGAGATCGGAGAGAGGAAGGCGTGGCTAGCCTTTATTGATGCAATCTCTTGAGAAGGTAGCTAGAGGCTGTGGTGTGTGGTTCCTCTTTACTCTCTGAACGCAACACTATGTGGAGGATCATTACACAGCCCTGCTGATGCTATCCTTTCTGACGTCTATCAACAGGAAGGATCAGGGTGGAGGATTTACCATCAGATACAGTATGATACTTCTATAGGAAGGATCAGTGTGGAGTATTTACCACCTGATGTGCAAGTTGACGTTTATTGGGATGAATCTTGTCCTGGAGGCGGAGCTGAGCGATTTCCACTAGATGGGCCAGCTGCAAAGTCAAAATTGGCTATATGTACTGAGTGTACAAAACATTAAGAACACCTTCCTAATATTGAGTTGCACCCCCTTTTGCCCTCAGAAAAGCTTAAATTCATCGGGGCACGGACTCTACATTGTGTTAAGTGTTCCACAGGGATGCTGGCCCATTTTGACTCCAATGCTTCCCACAGTTGTGTCAAGTTCGCTGGAATGAGACATTAAATGATACACACGGGAAACTGTTGAGCATACCCCGTTCAAAGGCCCGTTCAAAGTATCCCCCCTGTATATATAGCCTCCCTACTGTTATTTTATTTTACTTCTGCTCTTTTTTTTCTCAACACTTTTTTTTGTTGTTGTTTTATTTTTATGCACTGTTGGTTAAGGACTGTAAGTAAGCGTTTCACTGTAATGTCTGCACCTGTTGTATTCGGCGCATGTGGCAAATAAAATTTGATTTGATTTGATTTGAAATATTTTGTCTTGCCCATTCACCCTCTGAATGGCACACATACACAATCCATGTCTCAATTGTCTCAAGGCTTAAAAACCCTTCTTTAACCTGTCTCCTCCCCTTCATATACACTGATTGAAGTGGATTTTAACAAGTGACATCAATAAGGGATCATAGCTTTCACCTGGATTCACCTGGTCAGTCTATGTCATGGAAAGAGCAGGTGTTCTTAATGTTTTGTGTACTCAGTGTAAATAAAAAATGCATGACAAAAAAAAAAAAAAAAGATCTTAATTGAGGTTAGGGTTAGGTATAAGGTTAGCAGTGTGGTTAAGGTTAGGGTTAGGTATAAGGTTAGCAGTGTGGTTAAGGTTAGGGTTAAGGTTAGGGTTAGGGTTAGGGTTAGGGTTAGGGTTAGGTATAAGGTTAGCAGTGTGGTTAAGGTTAGGGTTAGGTATAAGGTTAGCAGTGTGGTTAAGGTTAGGGTTAAGGTTAGGGTTAGGTATAAGGTTAGCAGTGTGGTTAAGGTTAGGGTTAAGGTTAGGGTTAGGTATAAGGTTAGCAGTGTGGTTAAGGTTAGGGTTAAGGTTAGGGTTAGGTATAAGGTTAGCAGTGTGGTTAAGGTTAGGGTTAAGGTTAGGGTTAGGTATAAGGTTAGCAGTGTGGTTAAGGTTAGGGTTAAGGTTAGGAGTAGGTTTAAAATCAGATTTTCTGACTTTGTGGATGTGCCAGCTAGTGAAGACCCTGCAGAGCTGAGCTGCCTCCAGTCCATGAGTCATCCCAAAAAACGCCAACCTGCAGAGCTGAGCTGCCTCCAGTCCATGAGTCATCCCAAAAAACGCCAACCTGCACCAGATATGTCAGTGATATGTGGTTAGACATGATCTACGAGACTTTACCATCTTTTAGATAACTTTAAGTACAGGAAGCAGCCTGTACTAACCTCTTCACATTGGTGCGGTGTTATAGTGATATCAGGATTGATCCGTATATATGTTTCCATTTATGAATGTGTCTGTGTGTGTGTGTGCATAAATGTGTTTTGTTTTACTGTGGTTTGAGTTGACCATGGAAGGTACCCAAGCCTGGAACCTGCCTCTTCTCCATAATACAGCCAAGCCATCTACTGATATTAGAACTGCTGGGAATAAGTGTGTGTGTGTGTGTGTGTGTGTGTGTGTGTGTGTGTGTGTGTGTGTTTTACTTTAGGGCCCCAGTGACTAAAACGGTTCCTTCCTCCTCAGTTCTGAATGTTGAAATCGTCTTTTAAAACATTGTGAAACAAAACATAACGACTGTCTTGTTCTGTTGCAGTGTTCAGAACATTCAACGCTCTAGGAAACACTCTAAATCTATTGACGCTCTCCTTTTCTTTACAATCAAATGAACCTATTTATTTATACTGAACTAAGATAGAAACGCAACGTGTAAAGTGTTGGTCCCATGTTTCATCAGCTGAAATAAACCATCCCAGAAATGTTCCATACGCACACATGTCTTTCCTTTGCCAAGATAATCCATCCACCTGACAGGTGTGGCATATCAAGAAGCTGATTAAACAGCATGATCATTACACAGGTGCACCTTGTGCTGGGGACAATAAAAGGCCACTCTAGGTCCTCTGTAGCTCAGCTGGTTGAGCACGGCGCTTGTGACGCCAAGGTAGTGGGTTCGATCCCCGGGACCACCCATACACAAAAAAAAAAAACGTATGCACGCATGACTGTAAGTCGCTTTGGATAAAAGCGTCTGCTAAATGGCATATTATTATTTATTATACAATGTTTCGTTTTGTCACACAACACAATGCCACAGATGTCTCAAGTTTTGAGGGAGCGTGCAATTGGCATGCTGACTGCAGGAATGTCCACCAGAGCTGTTGCCAGATAATTGAACGTTCATTTCTCTACCATAAGCCGCCTCCAACGTCATTTTAGAGAATTTGGCAACCGGCCTAACAACCGATCTGGGGCTCCACGCAAGATCTCACCCCGTGGGGTCAAAATGATCACAAGAACGGTGAGCAAAAATCTCAGAACCACACAGGGGGACCTAGTGAATGACCTGCAGAGAGCTGGGACCAAAGTAACAAAGCCTACCATCAGTAAAACACTACCCCGCCAGGGACTCAAATCCTGCAGTGCCAGACGTGTCCCCCTGCTTAAGCCAGTACATGTCCAGGCCCGTCTGAAGTTTGCTAGAGTGCATTTGGATGATCCAGAAGAGGATTGGGAGAATGTCATATGGTCAGATGAAACCAAAATAGAACTTTTTGGTAAAAACTCAACTCGTCGTGTTTGGAGGACAAAGAATGCTGAGTTGCATCCAAAGAACACCATACCTACTGTGAAGCATGGGGGTGGAAACATCATGCTTTGGGGCTGTTTTTCTGCAAAGGGACCAGGACGACTGATCCGTGTAAAGGAAAGAATGAATGGGGCCATGTATCATGAGATTTTGAGTGAAAACCTCCTTCCATCAGCAAGGGCATTGAAGATGAAACGTGGCTGGGTCTTTCAGCATGACAATGATCCCAAAGACACCGCCCGGGCAACGAAGGAGTGGCTTCGTAAGAAGCATTTCAAGGTCCTGGAGTGGCCTAGCCAGTCTCCAGATCTCAACCCCATAGAAAATCTTTGGAGGGAGTTGAAAGTCTTTGTTGCCCAGCGACAGCCCCAAAACATCACTGCTCTAGAGGAGATCTGCATGGAGGAATGGGCCAAAATACCAGCAACAGTGTGTGAAAACCTTGTGAAGACTTACAGAAAACGATTGACCTGTGTCATTGCCAACAAAGGGTATATAACAAAGTATTGAGAAACTTTTGTTATTGACCAAATACTTATTTTCCACCATAATTTGCAAATAAATTCATTACAAATCCTACATTGTGATTTTCTGAAAAAAAAATTCTCATTTTGTCTGTCATAGTTGACTTGTACCTATGATGAAAATTACAGGCCTCTCTCATCTTTTTAAGTGGGAGAACTTGCACAATTGGTGGCTGACTAAATACTTTTTTCCCCCACTGTAAGTGTCTCCAGCTTCAGAGATTTTTGCAGTTCGTTCCAGTCATTTGCAGCAGAGAACTGGAAGGAATGGCGGCCAAAGGAGTCGTTGGCTTTGGGGATGACCAGTGAGATCTACCTGCTGGAACGCATACTACGGGTGGGTGTTGCTATGGTGACCAATGAGCTAAGATAAGGCGGGGATTTGCCTAGCAGTGATTTATAGATGGCCTGGAGCCAGTGGGTTTGGCGACGAATATGTAGTGAGGGCCAGCCAACGAGAGCGTACAGGTCACAATGGTGGGTAGTATATGGGGCTTTGGAGACAAAACGGATGGCACTGTGATAGACTACATCCAATTTGCTGAGTAGAGTGTTGGAGGCTATTTTGTAAATGACATCGCCGAAGTCAAGGATCGGTAGGATAGTCAGTTTTACGAGGGCATGTTTAGCAGCATGAGTGAAGGAGGCTTTGTTGCGAAATAGGAAGCCGATTCTAGATTTAACTTTGGATTGGAGATGCTTAATGTGAGTCTGGAAGGAGAGTTTACGGTCTAACCAGACACCTAGGTATTTGTAGTTGTCCACATATTCTAAGTCAGACCCGCCGAGAGTAGTGATTCTAGGCGGGTGCAAGCAGCGTTCGATTGAAGAGCATGCATTTAGTTTTACTAGCGTTTAAGAGCAGTTGGAGGCCACGGAAGGAGTGTTGCATGGCATTGAAGCTCGTTTGGAGGTTTGTTAACACAGTGTCCAATGAAGGGCCAGATGTATACAAAATGGTGTCATCTGCGTAGAGGTGGATCTGAGAGTCACCAGCAGCAAGAGCGACATCATTGATATACACAGAGAATAGAGTCGGCCCGAGAATTGAACCCTGTGGCACCCCCATAGAGACTGCCATAGGTCCAGACAACAGGCCCTCCGATTTGACACACTGAACTCTATCTGAGAAGTAGTTGGTGAACCAGGCGAGGTAGTCATTTGAGAAACCAAGGCTATTTAGTCTGCCAATAAGAATGCGGTGGTTGACAGAGTCGAAAGCCTTGGCCAGGTCGATGAAGACGGCTGCACAGTACTGTCTTTTATCGATCGCGGTTACTATATCGTTTAGGACCTTGAGCGTGGCTGAGGTGCACCCATGACCAGCTCGGATACCAGATGGCATAGCGGAGAATGTACGGTGGGATTCGAAATGGTCGGTTATCTGTTTGCTAACTTGGATTTCAAATACTTTCGAAAGGCAGGGCAGGATGGATATAGGTCTGTCACAGTTTGGATCTAGAGTGTCACCCCCTTTGAAGAGGGGGATGACCGCGGCAGCTTTCCAATCTCTGGGGATCTCAGACGATACAAAAGAGAGGTTGAACAGGCTAGTAATAGGGGTTGCGACAATTTCGGTGGCTAATTTTAGAAAGAAAGGGTCCAGATTGTCTAGCTCAGCTGATTTGTAGGGGTCCAGATTTTGCAGCTCTTTCAGAACATCAGCTATCTGAATTTGGGTGAAGGAGAAGCGGGGGGGGGCATGGGCAAGTTGCAGCGGAGGGTGCAGAGCTGGTGGCCGGGGTAGTGGTATCCAGGGTGAAAGCATGGCCAGCCGTAGCAAAATGCTTGTTGAAATTCTCGATTATCGTAGATTTATCGGTGGTGACAGTGTTTCCTAGTCTCAGTGCAGTGGGTAGCTGGGAGGAGGTGCTCTTATTCTCCATGGACTTTACAGTGTCCCAAAACTTTTTGGAGTTAGTGCTACAGGATGCAAATTTCTGTTTCAAAAAGCTAGCCTTTGCTTTCCTAACTGATTGTGTATATTGGTTCCTGACTTCCCTGAAAAGTTGCATATCACGGGGGGCTGTATGAGGTCATCACTACTACACTGTGTGAGGTTACCACTACTACACTGTATGAGGTCATCACTACCACACAGTATGAGGTCATCACTACCACACAGTATGAGGTCATCACTACTACACTGTATGAGGTCATCACTACCCCACAGTATGAGGTCACCACTACTACACTGTATGAGGTCACCACTACTACACAGTATGAGGTCACCACTACTACACAGTATGAGGTCATCACTACTACACTGTATGAGGTCACCACTACTACACTGTATGAGGTCACCACTACTACACTGTATGAGGTCACCACTACTACACAGTATGAGGTCATCACTACTACACTGTATGAGGTCATCACTACCACACTGTGTGAGGTCACCACTACCACACTGTGTGAGGTCACCACTACTACACTGTATGAGGTCACCACTAGTTCACTGTATGAGGTCACCACTACTACACTGTGTGAGGTCACCACTAGTTCACTGTATGAGGTCACCACTACTACACTGTATGAGGTCACCACTAGTTCACTGTATGAGGTCACCACTACTATACTGTATGAGGTCACCACTAGTTCACTGTATGAGGTCACCACTACTACACTGTGTGAGGTCACCACTACTACACTGTGTGAGGTCATCACTACCACACTGTGTGAGGTCACCACTACCACACTGTGTGAGGTCATATACAGTGGGGAGAACAAGTATTTGATACACTGCCGATTTTGCAGGTTTTCCTACTTACAAAGCATGTAGAGGTCTGTAATTTTTATCATAGGTACACTTCAACTGTGAGAGACGGAATCTAAAACAAAAATCCAGAAAATCACATTGTATGATTTTTAAGTAATTAATTTGCATTTTATTGCATGACATAAGTATTTGATACATCAGAAAAGCAGAACTTAATATTTGGTACAGAAACCTTTGTTTGCAATTACAGAGATCATACGTTTCCTGTAGGTCTTGACCAGGTTTGCACACACTGCAGCAGGGATTTTGGCCCACTCCTCCATACAGACCTTCTCCAGATCCTTCAGATTTCGGGGCTGTCGCTGGGCAATACGGACTTTCAGCTCCCTCCAAAGATTTTCTATTGGGTTCAGGTCTGGAGACTGGCTAGGCCACTCCAGGACCTTGAGATGCTTCCTACGGAGCCACTCCTTAGTTGCCCTGGCTGTGTGTTTCGGGTCATTGTCATGCTGGAAGACCCAGCCACGACCCATCTTCAATGCTCTTACTGAGGGAAGGAGGTTGTTGGCCAAGATCTCGCAAAACATGGCCCCATCCATCCTCCCCTCAATACGGTGCAGTCGTCCTGTCCCCTTTGCAGAAAAGCATCCCCAAAGAATGTTGTTTCCACCTCCATGCTTCACGGTTGGGATTGTGTTCTTGGGGTTGTACTCATCCTTCTTCTTCCTCCAAACACGGCAAGTGGAGTTTAAACCAAAATCTCTATTTTTGTCTCATCAGACCACATGACCTTCTCCCTTTCCTCCTCTGGATCATCCAGATGGTCATTGGCAAACTTCAGACGGGCCTGGACATGCCCTGGCTTGAGCAGAGGGACCTTGCGTGCGCTGCAGGATTTTAATCCATGACGGCGTAGTGTGTTACTAATGGTTTTCTTTGAGACTGTGGTCCCAGCTCTCTTCAGGTCATTGACCAGGTCCTGCTGTGTAGTTCTGGGCTGATCCCTCACCTTCCTCCTGATTATTGATGCCCCACGAGATGAGATCTTGCATGGAGCCCCAGACCGAGGGTGATTGACCGTCATCTTGAACTTCTTCCATTTTCTAATAATTGCACCAACAGTTGATGCCTTCTCACCAAGCTGCTTGCCTATTGTCCTGTAGCCCATCCCAGCCTTATGCAGGTCTACAATTGTATCCCTGATGTCCTTGCACAGCTCTCTGGTCTTGGCCATTGTGGAGAGGTTGGAGTCTGTTTGATTGAGTGTGTGGACAGGTGTCTTTTACACAGGTAACGAGTTCAAACAGGTGCAGTTAATACAGGTAATGAGTGGAGAACAGGAGGGCTTCTTAAAGAAAAACTAACAGCTTTGTGAGAGCTGGAATTCTTACTGGTTGGTAGGTGATCAAATACTTATGTCATGCAATAAAATGCAAATTAATTATAAAAAAAATCATACAAGGTGATTTTCTGGATTTTTGTTTTAGATTCCGTCTCTCACAGTTGAAGTGTACCTATGATAAAAATTACAGACCTCTACATGCTTTGTAAGTAGGAAAACCTGCAAAATCGGCAGTGTATCAAATACTTGTTCTCCCCACTGTATACAGAGTGTGGTCACTAAGTGACACTGTTTCCTCACATATGGAGTCTCCTCATATCAGCCCCCTCTCCAACGCTGAGGCAGGTTAACTCCTCATATCAGCCCCCTCTCCAATGCTGAGGCAGGTTAACTCCTCATATCAGCCCCCTCTCCAACGCTGAGGCAGGTTAACTCCTCATATCAGCCCCCTCTCCAATGCTGAGGCAGGTTAACTCCTCATATCAGCCCCCTCTCCAATGCTGAGGCAGGTTACAGGTTAACTCCTCATATCAGCCCCCTCTCCAACCCTGAGGCAGGTTAACTCCTCATATCAGCCCCCTCTCCAACGCTGAGGCAGGTTAACTCCTCATATCAGCCCCCTCTCCAATGCTGAGGCAGGTTACAGGTTAACTCCTCATATCAGCCCCCTCTCCAATGCTGAGGCAGGTTACAGGTTAACTCCTCATATCAGCCCCCTCTCCAATGCTGAGGCAGGTTACAGGTTAACTCCTCATATCAGCCCCCTCTCCAACGCTGAGGCAGGTTACAGGTTAACTCCTCATATCAGCCCCCTCTCCAATGCTGAGGCAGGTTAACTCCTCATATCAGCCCCCTCTCCAATGCTGAGGCAGGTTACAGGTTAACTCCTCATATCAGCCCCCTCTCCAATGCTGAGGCAGGTTAACTCCTCATATCAGCCCCCTCTCCAATGCTGAGGCAGGTTAACTCCTCATATCAGCCCCCTCTCCAATGCTGAGGCAGGTTACAGGTTAACTCCTCATATCAGCCCCCTCTCCAATGCTGAGGCAGGTTACAGGTTAACTCCTCATATCAGCCCCCTCTCCAATGCTGAGGCAGGTTACAGGTTAACTCCTCATATCAGCCCCCTCTCCAATGCTGAGGCAGGTTAACTCCTCATATCAGCCCCCTCTCCAATGCTGAGGCAGGTTACAGGTTAACTCCTCATATCAGCCCCCTCTCCAACGCTGAGGCAGGTTAACTCCTCATATCAGCCCCCTCTCCAACGCTGAGGCAGGTTACAGGTTAACTCCTCATATCAGCCCCCTCTCCAATGCTGAGGCAGGTTAACTCCTCATATCAGCCCCCTCTCCAATGCTGAGGCAGGTTACAGGTTAACTCCTCATATCAGCCCCCTCTCCAATGCTGAGGCAGGTTAACTCCTCATATCAGCCCCCTCTCCAACGCTGAGGCAGGTTAACTCCTCATATCAGCCCCCTCTCCAATGCTGAGGCAGGTTACAGGTTAACTCCTCATATCAGCCCCCTCTCCAATGCTGAGGCAGGTTACAGGTTAACTCCTCATATCAGCCCCCTCTCCAATGCTGAGGCAGGTTACAGGTTAACTCCTCATATCAGCCCCCTCTCCAATGCTGAGGCAGGTTAACTCCTCATATCAGCCCCCTCTCCAATGCTGAGGCAGGTTACAGGTTAACTCCTCATATCAGCCCCCTCTCCAACGCTGAGGCAGGTTACAGGTTAACTCCTCATATCAGCCCCCTCTCCAATGCTGAGGCAGGTTAACTCCTCATATCAGCCCCCTCTCCAATGCTGAGGCAGGTTAACTCCTCATATCAGCCCCCTCTCCAATGCTGAGGCAGGTTACAGGTTAACTCCTCATATCAGCCCCCTCTCCAACGCTGAGGCAGGTTACAGGTTAACTCCTCATATCAGCCCCCTCTCCAATGCTGAGGCAGGTTAACTCCTCATATCAGCCCCCTCTCCAATGCTGAGGCAGGTTACAGGTTAACTCCTCATATCAGCCCCCTCTCCAATGCTGAGGCAGGTTAACTCCTCATATCAGCCCCCTCTCCAATGCTGAGGCAGGTTAACTCCTCATATCAGCCCCCTCTCCAATGCTGAGGCAGGTTACAGGTTAACTCCTCATATCAGCCCCCTCTCCAATGCTGAGGCAGGTTACAGGTTAACTCCTCATATCAGCCCCCTCTCCAATGCTGAGGCAGGTTACAGGTTAACTCCTCATATCAGCCCCCTCTCCAATGCTGAGGCAGGTTAACTCCTCATATCAGCCCCCTCTCCAATGCTGAGGCAGGTTACAGGTTAACTCCTCATATCAGCCCCCTCTCCAATGCTGAGGCAGGTTACAGGTTAACTCCTCATATCAGCCCCCTCTCCAATGCTGAGGCAGGTTACAGGTTAACTCCTCATATCAGCCCCCTCTCCAACGCTGAGGCAGGTTAACTCCTCATATCAGCCCCCTCTCCAATGCTGAGGCAGGTTACAGGTTAACTCCTCATATCAGCCCCCTCTCCAATGCTGAGGCAGGTTACAGGTTAACTCCTCATATCAGCCCCCTCTCCAATGCTGAGGCAGGTTAACTCCTCATATCAGCCCCCTCTCCAATGCTGAGGCAGGTTACAGGTTAACTCCTCATATCAGCCCCCTCTCCAATGCTGAGGCAGGTTACAGGTTAACTCCTCATATCAGCCCCCTCTCCAATGCTGAGGCAGGTTACAGGTTAACTCCTCATATCAGCCCCTCTCCAATGCTGAGGCAGGTTACAGGTTAACTCCTCATATCAGCCCCCTCTCCAATGCTGAGGCAGGTTAACTCCTCATATCAGCCCCCTCTCCAATGCTGAGGCAGGTTACAGGCTAACTCCTCATATCAGCCCCCTCTCCAATGCTGAGGCAGGTTAACTCCTCATATCAGCCCCCTCTCCAACGCTGAGGCAGGTTACAGGTTAACTCCTCATATCAGCCCCCTCTCCAACGCTGAGGCAGGTTAACTCCTCATATCAGCCCCCTCTCCAATGCTGAGGCAGGTTAACTCCTCATATCAGCCCCCTCTCCAATGCTGAGGCAGGTTAACTCCTCATATCAGCCCCCTCTCCAATGCTGAGGCAGGTTACAGGTTAACTCCTCATATCAGCCCCCTCTCCAACGCTGAGGCAGGTTAACTCCTCATATCAGCCCCCTCTCCAATGCTGAGGCAGGTTAACTCCTCATATCAGCCCCCTCTCCAATGCTGAGGCAGGTTACAGGTTAACTCCTCATATCAGCCCCCTCTCCAACGCTGAGGCAGGTTAACTCCTCATATCAGCCCCCTCTCCAATGCTGAGGCAGGTTACAGGTTAACTCCTCATATCAGCCCCCTCTCCAATGCTGAGGCAGGTTACAGGTTAACTCCTCATATCAGCCCCCTCTCCAACGCTGAGGCAGGTTAACTCCTCATATCAGCCCCCTCTCCAATGCTGAGGCAGGTTACAGGTTAACTCCTCATATCAGCCCCCTCTCCAATGCTGAGGCAGGTTACAGGTTAACTCCTCATATCAGCCCCCTCTCCAACGCTGAGGCAGGTTACAGGTTAACTCCTCATATCAGCCCCCTCTCCAATGCTGAGGCAGGTTACAGGTTAACTCCTCATATCAGCCCCCTCTCCAATGCTGAGGCAGGTTACAGGTTAACTCCTCATATCAGCCCCCTCTCCAATGCTGAGGCAGGTTACAGGTTAACTCCTCATATCAGCCCCCTCTCCAATGCTGAGGCAGGTTAACTCCTCATATCAGCCCCCTCTCCAATGCTGAGGCAGGTTAACTCCTCATATCAGCCCCCTCTCCAATGCTGAGGCAGGTTACAGGTTAACTCCTTATATCAGCCCCCTCTCCAATGCTGAGGCAGGTTAACTCCTCATATCAGCCCCCTCTCCAATGCTGAGGCAGGTTAACTCCTCATATCAGCCCCCTCTCCAATGCTGAGGCAGGTTAACTCCTCATATCAGCCCCCTCTCCAATGCTGAGGCAGGTTAACTCCTCATATCAGCCCCCTCTCCAATGCTGAGGCAGGTTAACTCCTCATATCAGCCCCCTCTCCAATGCTGAGGCAGGTTACAGGTTAACTCCTCATATCAGCCCCCTCTCCAACGCTGAGGCAGGTTACAGGTTAACTCCTCATATCAGCCCCCTCTCCAATGCTGAGGCAGGTTACAGGTTAACTCCTCATATCAGCCCCCTCTCCAATGCTGAGGCAGGTTACAGGTTAACTCCTCATATCAGCCCCCTCTCCAATGCTGAGGCAGGTTAACTCCTCATATCAGCCCCCTCTCCAATGCTGAGGCAGGTTACAGGTTAACTCCTCATATCAGCCCCCTCTCCAATGCTGAGGCAGGTTAACTCCTCATATCAGCCCCCTCTCCAATGCTGAGGCAGGTTACAGGTTAACTCCTCATATCAGCCCCCTCTCCAATGCTGAGGCAGGTTACAGGTTAACTCCTCATATCAGCCCCCTCTCCAATGCTGAGGCAGGTTAACTCCTCATATCAGCCCCCTCTCCAATGCTGAGGCAGGTTACAGGTTAACTCCTCATATCAGCCCCCTCTCCAATGCTGAGGCAGGTTACAGGTTAACTCCTCATATCAGCCCCCTCTCCAACGCTGAGGCAGGTTACAGGTTAACTCCTCATATCAGCCCCCTCTCCAATGCTGAGGCAGGTTAACTCCTCATATCAGCCCCCTCTCCAATGCTGAGGCAGGTTAACTCCTCATATCAGCCCCCTCTCCAACGCTGAGGCAGGTTACAGGTTAACTCCTCATATCAGCCCCCTCTCCAATGCTGAGGCAGGTTACAGGTTAACTCCTCATATCAGCCCCCTCTCCAATGCTGAGGCAGGTTACAGGTTAACTCCTCATATCAGCCCCCTCTCCAATGCTGAGGCAGGTTACAGGTTAACTCCTCATATCAGCCCCCTCTCCAATGCTGAGGCAGGTTACAGGTTAACTCCTCATATCAGCCCCCTCTCCAACGCTGAGGCAGGTTAACTCCTCATATCAGCCCCCTCTCCAACGCTGAGGCAGGTTACAGGTTAACTCCTCATATCAGCCCCCTCTCCAACGCTGAGGCAGGTTACAGGTTAACTCCTCATATCAGCCCCCTCTCCAATGCTGAGGCAGGTTAACTCCTCATATCAGCCCCCTCTCCAATGCTGAGGCAGGTTACAGGTTAACTCCTCATATCAGCCCCCTCTCCAATGCTGAGGCAGGTTACAGGTTAACTCCTCATATCAGCCCCCTCTCCAATGCTGAGGCAGGTTAACTCCTCATATCAGCCCCCTCTCCAATGCTGAGGCAGGTTACAGGTTAACTCCTCATATCAGCCCCCTCTCCAATGCTGAGGCAGGTTAACTCCTCATATCAGCCCCCTCTCCAATGCTGAGGCAGGTTACAGGTTAACTCCTCATATCAGCCCCCTCTCCAATGCTGAGGCAGGTTACAGGTTAACTCCTCATATCAGCCCCCTCTCCAATGCTGAGGCAGGTTAACTCCTCATATCAGCCCCCTCTCCAATGCTGAGGCAGGTTACAGGTTAACTCCTCATATCAGCCCCCTCTCCAATGCTGAGGCAGGTTACAGGTTAACTCCTCATATCAGCCCCCTCTCCAACGCTGAGGCAGGTTACAGGTTAACTCCTCATATCAGCCCCCTCTCCAATGCTGAGGCAGGTTAACTCCTCATATCAGCCCCCTCTCCAATGCTGAGGCAGGTTAACTCCTCATATCAGCCCCCTCTCCAACGCTGAGGCAGGTTACAGGTTAACTCCTCATATCAGCCCCCTCTCCAATGCTGAGGCAGGTTACAGGTTAACTCCTCATATCAGCCCCCTCTCCAATGCTGAGGCAGGTTACAGGTTAACTCCTCATATCAGCCCCCTCTCCAATGCTGAGGCAGGTTACAGGTTAACTCCTCATATCAGCCCCCTCTCCAATGCTGAGGCAGGTTACAGGTTAACTCCTCATATCAGCCCCCTCTCCAACGCTGAGGCAGGTTAACTCCTCATATCAGCCCCCTCTCCAACGCTGAGGCAGGTTACAGGTTAACTCCTCATATCAGCCCCCTCTCCAACGCTGAGGCAGGTTACAGGTTAACTCCTCATATCAGCCCCCTCTCCAATGCTGAGGCAGGTTAACTCCTCATATCAGCCCCCTCTCCAATGCTGAGGCAGGTTACAGGTTAACTCCTCATATCAGCCCCCTCTCCAATGCTGAGGCAGGTTACAGGTTAACTCCTCATATCAGCCCCCTCTCCAATGCTGAGGTAGGTTAACTCCTCATATCAGCCCCCTCTCCAATGCTGAGGCAGGTTACAGGTTTACTCCTCATATCAGCCCCCTCTCCAACGCTGAGGCAGGTTACAGGTTAACTCCTCATATCAGCCCCCTCTCCAATGCTGAGGCAGGTTACAGGTTAACTCCTCATATCAGCCCCCTCTCCAACGCTGAGGCAGGTTACAGGTTAACTCCTCATATCAGCCCCCTCTCCAATGCTGAGGCAGGTTAACTCCTCATATCAGCCCCCTCTCCAACGCTGAGGCAGGTTACAGGTTAACTCCTCATATCAGCCCCCTCTCCAATGCTGAGGCAGGTTAACTCCTCATATCAGCCCCCTCTCCAATGCTGAGGCAGGTTACAGGTTAACTCCTCATATCAGCCCCCTCTCCAACGCTGAGGCAGGTTACAGGTTTACTCCTCATATCAGCCCCCTCTCCAACGCTGAGGCAGGTTACAGGTTAACTCCTCATATCAGCCCCCTCTCCAATGCTGAGGCAGGTTAACTCCTCATATCAGCCCCCTCTCCAATGCTGAGGCAGGTTAACTCCTCATATCAGCCCCCTCTCCAATGCTGAGGCAGGTTAACTCCTCATATCAGCCCCCTCTCCAACGCTGAGGCAGGTTACAGGCTAACTCCTCAATTTGTCTTTCCACAAGTCTTATCTCCTTATCCGTATTGGAGGATAAGGCCTAAGGCCCCTCCCTTCAAGCCTTCTTCTCCAATGGGTTTTGTGAAGGAGGCGAGGAGAGAGAATGTGAGGAATCGAGAGGAAAGTTAAGTAAAGTCATTAAAATCGGGGTTCTGCCTCTGAGCCGACGACGCTGAATGTTCAATGTCAGGGTTGCGTCCCAGATGGCAGCGTATTTCCTACAGCACTTGTTGACTAGGGAATAAGGTGTCATAGGGCTCTGGTCTAAAGTAGTGCACTATATAGGGAATAGGGTGTCATAGGGCTCTGGTCTAAAGTAGTGTACTATATAGGGAATAGGGTGTCATAGGGCTCTGGTCTAAAGTAGTGTACTATATAGGGAAAAGGGTGTCATAGGGCTCTGGTCTAAAGTAGTGCACTATATAGGGAATAGGGTGTCATAGGGCTCTGGTCTAAAGTAGTGTACTATATAGGGAATAGGGTGTCATAGGGCTCTGGTCTAAAGTAGTGTACTATATAGGGAATAGGGTGTCATAGGGCTCTGGTCTAAAGTAATGCACTATATAGGGAATAGGGTGTCATAGGGCTCTGGTCTAAAGTAGTGCACTATATAGGGAATAGGGTGTCATAGGGCTCTGGTCTAAAGTAGTGTACTATATAGGGAATAGAGTGTCATAGGGCTCTGGTCTAAAGTAATGCACTATATAGGGAATAGGGTGTCATAGGGCTCTGGTCTAAAGTAGTGCACTATATAGGGAATAGGGTGTCATAGGGCTCTGGTCTAAAGTAGTGTACTATATAGGGAATAGGGTGTCATAGGGCTCTGGTCTAAAGTAGTGCACTATATAGGGAATAGGGTGTCATAGGGCTCTGGTCTAAAGTAGTGTACTATATAGGGAATAGGGTGTCATAGGGCTCTGGTCTAAAGTAGTGTACTATATAGGGAATAGGGTGTCATAGGGCTCTGGTCTAAAGTAGTGTACTATATAGGGAATAGGGTGCCATAGGGCTCTGGTCTAAAGTAGTGCACTATATAGGGAATAGGGTGCCATAGGGCTCTGGTCTAAAGTAGTGTACTATATAGGGAATAGGGTGTCATAGGGCTCTGGTCTAAAGTAGTGCACTATCTAGGGAATAGGGGGTCATAGGGCTCTGGTCTAAAGTAGTGCACTATATAGGGAATAGGGTGTCATAGGGCTCTGGTCTAAAGTAGTGTACTATATAGGGAATAGGGTGTCATAGAGCTCTGGTCTAAAGTAGTGTACTATATAGGGAATAGGGTGTCATAGGGCTCTGGTCTAAAGTAGTGCACTATATAGGGAATAGGGTGCCATAGGGCTCTGGTCTAAAGTAGTGCACTATATAGGGAATAGGGTGTCATAGGGCTCTGGTCTAAAGTAGTGTACTATATAGGGAATAGGGTGTCATAGGGCTCTGGTCTAAAGTAGTGCACTATCTAGGGAATAGGGGGTCATAGGGCTCTGGTCTAAAGTAGTGTACTATATATAGGGAATAGGGTGTCATAGGGCTCTGGTCTAAAGTAGTGCACTATATAGGGAATAGGGTGCCATAGGGCTCTGGTCTAAAGTAGTGTACTATATAGGGAATAGGGTGTCATAGGGCTCTGGTCTAAAGTAGTGCATTATATAGGGAATAGGGTGTCATAGGGCTCTGGTCTAAAGTAGTGCACTATCTAGGGAAAAGGGGGTCATAGGGCTCTGGTCTAAAGTAGTGTACTATATATAGGGAATAGGGTGTCATAGGGCTCTGGTCTAAAGTAGTGCACTATATAGGGAATAGGGTGCCATAGGGCTCTGGTCTAAAGTAGTGTACTATATAGGGAATAGGGTGTCATAGGGCTCTGGTCTAAAGTAGTGCACTATATAGGGAATAGGGTGCCATAGGGCTCTGGTCTAAAGTAGTGCACTATATAGGGAATAGGGTGCCATAGGGCTCTGGTCTAAAGTAGTGCACTATATAGGGAATAGGGTGTCATAGGGCTCTGGTCTAAAGTAGTGCACTAAATAGGGAATAGGGTGTCATAGGGCTCTGGTCTAAAGTAGTGCACTATAAAGGGAATAGGGTGTCATAGGGCTCTGGTCTAAAGTAGTGCACTATATAGGGAATAGGGTGTCATAGGGCTCTGGTCTAAAGTAGTGCACTATATAGGGAATAGGGTGTCATAGGGCTCTGGTCTAAAGTAGTGTACTATATAGGGAATAGGGTGTCATAGGGCTCTGGTCTAAAGTAGTGCACTATATAGGGAATAGGGTGTCATAGGGCTCTGGTCTAAAGTAGTGCACTATATAGGGAATAGGGTGCCATAGGGCTCTGGTCTAAAGTAGTGCACTATATAGGGAATAGGGTGTCATAGGGCTCTTGTCTAAAGTAGTGCACTATCTAGGGAATATGGGGTCATAGGGCTCTGGTCTAAAGTAGTGTACTATATAGGGAATAGGGTGTCATAGGGCTCTGGTCTAAAGTAGTGCACTATATAGGGAATAGGGTGTCATAGGTTTCTGGTCTAAAGTAGTGCACTATATAGGGAATAGGGTGTCATAGGGCTCTGGTCTAAAGTAGTGTACTATATAGGGAATAGGGTGCCATAGGTCTCTGGTCTAAAGTAGTGCACTATATTGGGAATAGGGTGTCAAAGGGCTCTGGTCTAAAGTAGTGTACTATATATAGTATATATATATTTATGCATAGTCACTTTAACTCTACCCACATGTACATATTACCTCAACTACCTCAACTATCCGGTGCCCCCGCACATTGACTCTGCACCGGTACCCCCCTGTATATATAGCCTCCCTACTGTCACTTTATTTTACTTCTGCTCTTTTTTTTCTCAACACTTTTTTTTGTTGTTGTTCTATTTTTACTTTTTTTGTTAAAAATAAATGCACTGTTGGTTAAGGGCTTGTAAGTAAGCATTTCACTGTAATGTCTGCACCTGTTGTATTCGGCGCATGTGACCAATAAAATTTGATTTGATTTGATTTGATATAGGGAATAGGGTGTCATTTGGGACGTGGTCACAGAGCTCTCGGTGCCCTCCTGGTCTGACTGTGAGGGGAATTCCCCGTCTATCTCAGATTCCTATCAAATCCTTCAACTCATTGTTGGATTCCTGTCAGTGACTGTCGAGTGCAGGACCCCCTCCCCAAACCCCACCAACAGTAACAGGTGTGTTCTGACTAATCATCCTTTATAAATGGGGTCACAGTTGGTGTTGTAGGGTGTTGAATGAATAACAGTGTTAGAGTTGTCGGTCTTGCTGGCATTTCCAGTTGTCTCTTTGTGTTTCCCCCTGGGTTACTGTATTTGTCATACACAGAGAGGACCGGGGAAGGGACAATATTTCTAATCAAAACGATTTTACATATTTTCAATTTTGTCACCTTTATACAGAGACATTGTGTCATGGATGACAATACTTTCATTTCTGAGTTAAATATATTTCTCTGGTGTTATGTTTGTACTGGCAGCCCACATTTATCACATTTCTGGGAAATGAGCTATGAAATGGAGAGGACGGGTTGTGATGTGGTTTATCCTGCTTTAAAGAGTCTTCAGAGAGAAATTGAGATTTTTTTCTGTCACTGGCCTACACACAATACCCCATAATGTCAAAGTGGAATTATGTTTTTTTTTTTTTTATGAAAAGCTGAAATGTCTTGAGTCAATAAGTATTAAACCTGTCTGTTATGGCAAGCCAAAATACACTATATATATACAAAGGTATGTGGACACCCCTTCAAATTAATGGATTTGGCTATTTCAGCCACACCCGTTGCTGACAGGTGTATAAAATCGAGCACACAGCCATGCAATCTCCACAGACAAACATTGGCAGTAGAATGGCCTTACTGAAGAGTTTTCATGGAAAACAAGGACATTTCTAAGTGACCCGAAACTTTTGAACGGTAGTGTATATATATATTTTTTTTCATGAATATTAGAAATGTTAGAATTTCAAAAACAATTACAATTAAATCAATTTTAATCCCACTTTGTAACACAATAAAATGTGGAAAAAGTCAAAGGGGTGCGAATACTTTCCAAAGGCACTGTATATGATTTTCTACTAGGTGGAGCTATCCCGGAACATGAGTCATCATGAGCTGAGCCCCCCATGATACCACAAGGTCAGGTAGCAGTGGAGATGGGGTCTGGAGCAGGTGGAGGGAGATGGGGTCTGGAGCAGGTGGAGGGAGATGGGGTCTGGAGCAGGTGGAGGGAGATGGGGTCTGGAGCAGGTGGAGGGAGATGGGGTCTGGAGCAGGTGGAGGGAGATGGGAGCAGGTGGAGGGAGATGGGAGCAGGTGGAGGGAGATGGGAGCAGGTGGAGGGAGATGGGAGCAGGTGGAGGGAGATGGGAGCAGGTGGAGGGAGATGGGAGCAGGTGGAGGGAGATGGGAGCAGGTGGAGGGAGATGGGAGCAGGTGGAGGGAGATGGGAGCAGGTGGAGGGAGATGGGAGCAGGTGGAGGGAGATGGGAGCAGGTGGAGGGAGATGGGAGCAGGTGGAGGGAGATGGGGTCTGGAGCAGGTGGAGGGAGATGGGATCAGGTGGAGGGAGATGGGGTCTGGAGCAGGTGGAGGGAGATGGGAGCAGGTGGAGGGAGATGGGGTCTGGAGCAGGTGGAGGGAGATGGGAGCAGGTGGAGGGAGATGGGATCTGGTGGAGGGAGATGGGATCAGGTGGAGGGAGATGGGAGCAGGTGGAGGGAGATGGGAGCAGGTGGAGGGAGATGGGAGCAGGTGGAGGGAGATGGGATCAACTGTAGACCAGTAACTGTTACAGATTGATAAATAGCATTCCCTTGTTGGAACCCACAGAGACAGACAGATATTACATAATATTAGGAACAGGAAATGACAATCTGTCTGTACTATACTACGCCCATGCATGACAGGAAAACAGAGTGAGGTGAGGTTAAGTTACCCACGTGGAACTTAAAGAGCACTGAATCAGAGAGAGAGAGAGAGACAGAGACAGAGAGACAGAGAGACAGAGAGACAGAGAGACAGAGACAGAGACAGAGACAGAGACAGAGACACAGAGAGAGAGAGAGAGAGAGAGAGAGAGAGAGAGAGAGAGAGAATACTTTACAAATAGAGAGAATACTTTTCAGCTGGTTCTGGGGCTGAGTTCACAAACCTGTTCTACTAACACACTGAAGCCTCAGGACCAGAACATCCAATCAATCAGAATAAACCCAATTACAACACAGTCAAAACAAAACTACATTGCTTATTGGGAAACACAAGCACAGGCACAAAGTAAAATGCAGTGCTATCTGACCCTAAATCGACAGTACACCGTGGCTCACTACTTGACCATGGTTACTGATCAAAACCTTAGAAAAACCTTGTCAAAGTACAGGCTCAGTGAACACAGCCTTGCCATTGAGAAGGGTAGACACAGGAAAACCTGGCTCCCTGTAGAGGAAAGGCTGTGCAACCACTGCACCACAGCAGAACCTGAGACACAGATGCATTTCCTGACAACATGTAAAAAATATATAAAACAATTAGAGCGTGTCATTTCCCCAAATCTGAAACCCTTATTCAAGGTATCAAAGACCTCTCTGATGAGAATAGGCTACCCGTCCTGTTGGGGGAGGACTCAGAGAGCTGTGGGTTGGCAGGATAGGCTACCCGTCCTGTTGGGGGAGGACTCAGAGAGCTGTGGGTTGGCAGAGCACTACATTGCTGCCTGCCATAAGATGAGGGACAGTGTCTGACAGACCAGCCAACCTGCACATGTCCTCTATATTGTTATTGTTCAATGGTTATTTTGACCCTTGGTTACTGTTGTTACTGTTGTCCCCCCGTTGACAGTATTGATAATTATTATTAAGTATGTTAATATTGTAAATCTCCAAAGTAAGCTTTGGCAATATGTACATTGTTACGTCATGCCAATAAAGCAAATTGAATTGAATTGAGAGAGAGAGAGAGAGAGAGAGAGCGAGAGACAGAGAGAGAGAGACTCCCTTATCTACTGGGTGATAAACCACAGTGTGCAGTCACAGCAGCAAGATTTGTGACCTGTTGCCACAAGAAAAGGGCAACCAGTGAAGAACAAACACCATTGTAAATACAACCCATATTTATGTTTATTTATTTTCCCATTTGTACTTTAACTATTTGCACATTGTTACAACACTGTATATAGACATAATATGACATTTAAAATGTCTTTATTCTTTTGGAACTTCTGAGTGTAATGTTTCCTGTTCATATTTATTGATTATTTCACTTTTGTTTACTATCTACTTCACTTGCTTTGGCAATGTTAACATACGTTTCCCATGCCAATAAAGCCCTTAAATTGAATTGAAATGAAATGAAATGAATTGAATTGAATTGAGAGAGAGAGAGAGAGAGAGATTGAATTTAATTGAATTGAGAGCGAGAGCGAGAGCGAGAGAGAGAGAGAAAGAGAGATAGAGAGAGAGAGAGCGAGAGAGAGAAAACAGGAACTGTTTTAAGACCACTAACACTATCCTCTGTCTCAAACTTTCACAAATGTTTTCTTCCTGTATAAAATCTTTAACTAAGGTCAAATTACTGAGTGTCAAAAATAAAAAGTAAAATAGTTGTGGATCAGTAGATGTGATCCCTCTTACTGGAAGCAGAGCCTTGACTGAGGTGTAGGTGGCTGTGAAATTCCACCAGGGCCAGGGGGGGCTCCCCCTACCATCTCTCTGTGCCTCTCCCCACCTTCTCTCTCTCCCCTGGCTTTCCCTTCACTCTCAGATCTTTGGCTCCTTTCTCTTCACGCTCACCCAGGACGCCATGATGACACACTTTCCCTGAATGACACTATTAGAAGTTCAGCCAGCCAGCCTGCCTGCCAGCCAGCCAGCCATCCAGCCAGCCAGCCAGCCTGCCTGCCTGCCTGCCTGCCTGCCTGTCTGTGAGTGAAGGGGATACTCCCAGGGTCTTCAGGCAGGTGTGAGGTGAAGGGGAGACACTGGGTCTTCAGGCAGGTGTGAGGTGAAGGGGAGACTCCCAGGGTCTTCAGGCAGGTGTGAGGTGAAGGGGAGACTCCCAGGGTCTTCAGGCAGGTGTGAGGTGAAGGGGAGACTCCCAGGGTCTTCAGGCAGGTGTGAGGTGAAGAGGAGACACTGGGTCTTCAGGCAGGTGTGAGGTGAAGAGGAGACACGGGGTCTTCAGGCAGGTGTGAGGTGAAGAGGAGACACTGGGTCTTCAGGCAGGTGTGAGGTGAAGGGGAGACTCCCAGGGTCTTCAGGCAGGTGTGAGGTGAAGGGGAGACTCCCAGGGTCTTCAGGCAGGTGTGAGGTGAAGAGGAGACACTGGGTCTTCAGGCAGGTGTGAGGTGAAGAGGAGACACGGGGTCTTCAGGCAGGTGTGAGGTGAAGGGGAGACACTGGGTCTTCAGGCAGGTGTGAGGTGAAGGGGAGACTCCCAGGGTCTTCAGGCAGGTGTGAGGTGAAGGGGAGACTCCCAGGGTCTTCAGGCAGGTGTGAGGTGAAGGGGAGACTCCCAGGGTCTTCAGGCAGGTGTGAGGGTAACGTTATCAGAGAGTAACATTATGAGAGGACGGTGGGTTACCAGGGTCATAATAGAGAAACAATAGATGGTAGCTGGGTCGTCATGACAACATCCGGTAGAGGGAGATGGTCCAGTGTAGGTAAAAGGGGCCTTTAGTGTTAGCTATCGATAGTAGTGAAACAGTAATTTAGAGGTTAGGTTCTGACTAAACCTTTCACTCTGAAACCCCCTGGGTGACACACACACACGCCAACTGACGGAAAGCACAGGAAATGATCATCATCTTCATCAATATTTAATACACACCATCGTAATAATAATAATCACCTTCATCATGCTTCACCACGTTATAACCTTTCAGTCATTCAGACCCTAGTGACCATAATAACTATTTGGGACAGTTTCCTGTCAACGTCATGTGTATTTACATAGATTAGCTCATGTGTGATTTCTCATAACCTTTATCCAGACATTCACAGAGGCAGCCCCCTTCATACTGACTTTCCGTTACGGTTAGATAGCAGCGACAAGAGGGAAATTCAGAGGGTTATGAGTCACAAAGACACATGCCAAGTATAAAACAGAGAGCCTGATGCCTTGGTCTGTTACCACTCAGACAGATAGACAGAGAGACAGAGAGACAGACAGACACACAGAGAGACAGACAGACACACAGAGAGACAGACAGACAGACAGACAGACAGACAGACAGACAGACAGACAGACAGACAGACAGACAGACAGACAGACAGACAGACAGACAGATAGAGAGCGAGAGAGAGAGGCTCATGAAGGAATACGTTGACAGGAGGATGTGTGTTCTGCGTCTTGGGGAAGGAAGCCAACAGCAGGTAACGTTATAGATAGCTACATCACGATCTCTGGGCTGTGAGCTAACATTATAGTACATCCCTGAACCATAACACATTATACACAACTGTTACTGTCATACCGTTATACAGGATATCTAGACCATCCTGTTACTGTAATACCGTTATACAGGACATCTGGACCATCCTGTTACTGTAATACCGTTATACAGGATATCTAGACCATCCTGTTACTGTAATACCGTTATACAGGACATCTAGACCATCCTGTTACTGTAATACCGTTATACAGGACATCTAGACCATCCTGTTACTGTAATACCGTTATACAGGATATCTAGACCATCCTGTTACTGTCATACCGTTATACAGCACATCTAGACCATCCTGTTACTGTAATACCGTTATACAGGACATCTAGACCATCCTGTTACTGTAATACCGTTATACAGGACATCTGGACCATCCTGTTACTGTAATACCGTTATACAGCACATCTAGACCATCCTGTTACTGTAATACCGTTATACGGGACATCTAGACCATCCTGTTACTGTAATACCGTTATACAGGACATCTAGACCATCCTGTTACTGTAATACCGTTATACAGGACATCTAGACCATCCTGTTACTGTAATACCGTTATACAGGACATCTGGACCATCCTGTTACTGTAATACCGTTATACAGGACATCTAGACCATCCTGTTACTGTAATACCGTTATACAGGACATCTAGACCATCCTGTTACTGTAATACCGTTATACAGGACATCTAGACCATCCTGTTACTGTAATACCGTTATACAGCACATCTGGACCATCCTGTTACTGTAATACCGTTATACAGGACATCTGGACCATCCTGTTACTGTAATACCGTTATACAGGACATCTAGACCATCCTGTTACTGTAATACCGTTATACAGGACATCTAGACCATCCTGTTACTGTAATACCGTTATACAGGACATCTGGACCATCCTGTTACTGTAATACCGTTATACA
The DNA here is from genome assembly GCF_964263955.1 of Coregonus lavaretus. NCBI lineage: Eukaryota > Metazoa > Chordata > Actinopteri > Salmoniformes > Salmonidae > Coregonus > Coregonus lavaretus. The sequence continues at coordinate 11,990 of NW_028157147.1, read as the reverse complement.
GGACATCTGGACCATCCTGTTACTGTAATACCGTTATACAGGACATCTAGACCATCCTGTTACTGTAATACCGTTATACAGGGCATCTAGACCATCCTGTTACTGTAATACCGTTATACAGCACATCTAGACCATCCTGTTACTGTAATACCGTTATACAGGACATCTAGACCATCCTGTTACTGTAATACCGTTATACAGGACATCTAGACCATCCTGTTACTGTAATACCGTTATACAGGACATCTAGACCATCCTGTTACTGTAATACCGTTATACAGGACATCTAGACCATCCTGTTACTGTAATACCGTTATACAGGACATCTAGACCATCCTGTTACTGTAATACCGTTATACAGGACATCTAGACCATCCTGTTACTGTAATACCGTTATACAGGACATCTGGACCATCCTGTTACTGTAATACCGTTATACAGGACATCTGGACCATCCTGTTACTGTAATACCGTTATACTGGACATCTAGACCATCCTGTTACTGTAATACCGTTATACAGGACATCTAGACCATCCTGTTACTGTAATACTGTTATACAGGACATCTAGACCATCCTGTTACTGTAATACCGTTATACAGCACATCTAGACCATCCTGTTACTGTAATACCGTTATACAGGACATCTAGACCATCCTGTTACTGTAATACCGTTATACAGCACATCTGGACCATCCTGTTACTGTAATACCGTTATACAGGACATCTAGACCATCCTGTTACTGTAATACCGTTATACAGGACATCTAGACCATCCTGTTACTGTAATACCGTTATACAGGACATCTAGACCATCCTGTTACTGTAATACCGTTATACAGGACATCTGGACCATCCTGTTACTGTAATACCGTTATACAGGACATCTAGACCATCCTGTTACTGTAATACCGTTATACAGGACATCTGGACCATCCTGTTACTGTAATACCGTTATACAGGACATCTGGACCATCCTGTTACTGTAATACCGTTATACAGGACATCTAGACCATCCTGTTACTGTAATACCGTTATACAGGACATCTAGACCATCCTGTTACTGTAATACCGTTATACAGGACATCTGGACCATCCTGTTACTGTAATACCGTTATACAGCACATCTAGACCATCCTGTTACTGTAATACCGTTATACAGGACATCTAGACCATCCTGTTACTGTAATACCGTTATACAGGACATCTAGACCATCCTGTTACTGTAATACCGTTATACAGGACATCTAGACCATCCTGTTACTGTAATACCGTTATACAGGACATCTAGACCATCCTGTTACTGTAATACCGTTATACAGGACATCTAGACCATCCTGTTACTGTAATACCGTTATACAGGACATCTAGACCATCCTGTTACTGTAATACCGTTATACAGGACATCTGGACCATCCTGTTACTGTAATACCGTTATACAGGACATCTAGACCATCCTGTTACTGTAATACCGTTATACAGGACATCTAGACCATCCTGTTACTGTAATACCGTTATACAGGACATCTAGACCATCCTGTTACTGTAATACCGTTATACAGGACATCTAGACCATCCTGTTACTGTAATACCGTTATACAGGACATCTAGACCATCCTGTTACTGTAATACCGTTATACAGGACATCTAGACCATCCTGTTACTGTAATACCGTTATACAGGACATCTAGACCATCCTGTTACTGTAATACCGTTATACAGGACATCTAGACCATCCTGTTACTGTAATACCGTTATACAGGACGGTCTAGATCATCCTGTTACTGTAATACCGTTATACAGGACATCTAGACCATCCTGATAAATCTTTAAATCTGTCAAGCGTAGTTGAGCATTGTGGGATCACACGGAGGACTATTGAGTGTTTTTTCCAATCCAATGGGGTGCTAGGTTTTGTGTTCTAAAGAGCCGGTCTCCATCTTGGAAGGGACACAGTGCCCCTCCCTGTGTCATTCTGAGACCAAAAACACTCGGCTGACGAGTCAAAGCGTTTATTTTTTCTGACATCATGGATGTGCGCCTGTATCCATGACGACCACTGTCCACAGAAGGAGGAGTTAGACCTGGGCTATCAGAGAGAGCGAGAGAGAGAGCGAGCTCTGGTTCCTCCCCAGGACATTCGTTATTGTCTTGACCAATCAGGAGTGTTGTTCTTGGCCACCTGTGTCCCCTGTCACGTTAAACCTAGAGGGAGATACAGGCATGTAAAAAAGGCACAGCGAAAAAGTGAAATGGACTAAAACTGGAACGGAATAGAATTGACTGGACGCTCTATTGGATTTCACCTTTCATAAGATCCTAAAGGTCTTTTTTTTTTGGGGGGGGGGGGGGTTCACCCAATATAACTCCACCCAATACATCACTGATTCATTGATTTGAACGGCTGTGATCTTTGGATTGCTCCAATCTCCCCCTCTGTGGGTGTAGAACCCTGCTAGTGGTCTAACAGTGAGGTGTTTTTGTCTCCCCCTCCAGGTCGTTCTCAGTACTGCAGCCGCTCTGCTTCCCTACAGTGGACTGGGGAGTCCCAGTCCCAGGTCGGACCAGCCTCCCAGGTCGGGGTTAATGCTAATCGTGATAGGGGTTCTGTTATAAAAGACACCTAGCATGTTAGCATTAGCCCTGCTCTGGGGCCACACACCTAGCATGTTAGCATTAGCCCTGCTCTGGGGCCACACACCTAGCATGTTAGCATTAGCCCTGCTCTGGGGCCACACACACCTAGCATGTTAGCATTAGCCCTGCTCTGGGGCCACACACCTAGAATGTTAGTATTAGCCCTGCTCTGGGGCCACACACCTAGCATGTTAGCATTAGCCCTGCTCTGTGCTCTCACACAGGGGTCCTGAAGGATTCCTGACTGTTTTGACACAGGGGCCCTTAAGGATTCCTTACTGTTTTGACACAGGGGTCTGGCCTACATTCAGCTAAAGATACATCATGCTTGTATCATCATGTTTTGTATTTATTTATTTTTTGTTGTTGTTTTTTTAGTCATTTAGCAGACGCTCTTATCCAGAGCGACTTACAGGAGCAATTAGGGTTAAGTGCCTTGCTCAAGGGCACATCGACAGATTTTTCACCTAGTCGGCTCGGGGATTAGAACCAGCAACCTTTCGGTTACTGGCACAACTCTCTTACCCACTAAGCTACCTGCCGCCCGTATTGATGTATTAGTTACGTCCCAAATGGCACCCTATTCCTTTTGTGGTGCCCTACTTTTATCCCGGCCCCAGAGCTCTGGTCTAAAGTAGTGCACTATATAGGGAATAGGGTGTCATAAAGCTCTGGTCTAAAGCAGTGCACTATAAAGGGAATGGGGTGCCAATGGGGACGCAAGCAGTGAGTGGTGTTAATGCTGTCCATGACTGGGGCGGTGGGAATGATGATACCCCCATCGTAACAGCATTCACACCAAAACCCTCCTCCTCCTCCTCCTCCTAAACCACCCTCCTCCTCTTCCTCCTCCTCCTAAACCACCTTCCTCCTCTTCATCCTCCTCCTAAACCACCTTCCTCCTCTCCCTCCTCCTCCTAAACCACCCTCCTCCTCTTCCTCCTCCTCCTAAACCACCCTCCTCCTCTTCCTCCTCCTCCTAAACCACCCTCCTCCTCTTCCTCCTCCTCCTAAACCACCCTCCTCCTCCTCCTCCTCCTAAACCACCCTCCTCCTCTCCCTCCTCCTCCTAAACCACCCTCCTCCTCTTCCTCCTCCTCCTAAACCACCCTCCTCCTCTTCCTCCTCCTAAACGACCTTCCTCCTCTTCCTCCTCCTCCTAAACCACCCTCCTCCTCTTCATCCTCCTCCTCCTCCTAAACCACCCTCCTCCTCTTCCTCCTCCTCCTAAACCACCCTCCTCCTCTTCCTCCTAAACCACCTTCCTCCTCTTCCTCCTCCTCCTAAACCACCCTCCTCCTCTCCCTCCTCCTCCTAAACCACCCTCCTCCTCTTCCTCCTCCTCCTAAACCACCCTCCTCCTCTCCCTCCTCCTCCTCCTAAACCACCCTCCTCCTCTTCCTCCTCCTCCTAAACCACCCTCCTCCTCCTCCTCCTAAACCACCCTCCTCCTCTTCCTCCTCCTCCTAAACCACCCTCCTCCTCTCTCCTCCTAAACCACCCTCCTCCTCTTCCTCCTCCTCCTAAACCACCCTCCTCCTCTTTCCTCCTAAACCACCCTCCTCCTCTTCCTCCTCCTCCTAAACCACCCTCCTCCTAAACCACCCTCCTCCTAAACCACCCTCCTCCTAAACCACCTTCCTCCTCTCCCTCCTCCTCCTAAACCACCCTCCTCCTCTTCCTCCTCCTCCTAAACCACCCTCCTCCTCTTCCTCCTCCTCCTAAACCACCCTCCTCCACCTCCTGTCCCTGATAGTCACAACGTATTCTCAGCTGGGATTTACAGTAGACACGTCTCTGCTAGAGGATTGTACTAGCCTGGCTACCAGTCTGTTTGTGCTAATATTCCACTCCTTGTACTCCGTGTCAAATGCCAAACATAAACAGGAGTGTCAGGAAGTGGCATGATGGCACAAACCGACTGGCACCCAGGCTTTGTAGGTTGTATAGCCTAGACAGAAGACTCCAAACCTTATGTTGAACGATATTCACATGGCTCATGGTGGAATGTATTCATTTCTCAAAATTGTATTATTATTTAAATAAAATCTGTGAAGTTGAATGAGTTGAAGACTTCATAAATGATGTTGTGAAATAGCCTACATTGTTGTGTCTGTGTTGATGTTTGGCTGTTATGTTTCATCTGAACATCTGAATAAATTGGGATCTGGAAAAACGTCATTCTGTATACATGTCAACAAACCGAATCAAACGAGTTCTGTCATCTACAGTATGATGACAGGTATTATAACGTGTGTTTCCTACCTGAGGAGTTCTGTCATCTACAGTATGATGACAGGTATTATAACGTGTGTTTCCTACCTGAGGAGTTCTGTCATCTACAGTATGATGACAGGTATTATAACGTGTTTCCTACCTGAGGAGTTCTGTCATCTACAGTATGATGACAGGTATTATAACGTGTGTTTCCTACCTGAGGAGTTCTGTCATCTACAGTATGATGACAGGTATTATAACGTGTGTTTCCTACCTGAGGAGTTCTGTCATCTACAGTATGATGACAGGTATTATAACGTGTGTTTCCTACCTGAGGAGTTCTGTCATCTACAGTATGATGACAGGTATTATAACGTGTGTTTCCTACCTGAGGAGTTCTGTCATCTACAGTATGATGACAGGTATTATAACGTGTGTTTCCTACCTGAGGAGTTCTGTCATCTACAGTATGATGACAGGTAGTATAACGTGTGTTTCCTACCTGAGGAGTTCTGTCATCTACAGTATGATGACAGGTATTATAACGTGTGTTTCCTACCTGAGGAGTTCTGTCATCTACAGTATGATGACAGGTATTATAACGTGTGTTTCCTACCTGAGGAGTTCTGTCATCTACAGTATGATGACAGGTATTATAACGTGTGTTTCCTACCTGAGGAGTTCTGTCATCTACAGTATGATGACAGGTATTATAACGTGTGTTTCCTACCTGAGGAGTTCTGTCATCTACAGTATGATGACAGGTATTATAACGTGTGTTTCCTACCTGAGGAGTTCTGTCATCTACAGTATGATGACAGGTATTATAACGTGTGTTTCCTACCTGAGGAGTTCTGTCATCTACAGTATGATGACAGGTATTATAACGTGTGTTTCCTACCTGAGGAGTTCTGTCATCTACAGTATGATGACAGGTATTATAACGTGTTTCCTACCTGAGGAGTTCTGTCATCTACAGTATGATGACAGGTATTATAACGTGTGTTTCCTACCTGAGGAGTTCTGTCATCTACAGTATGATGACAGGTATTATAACGTGTGTTTCCTACCTGAGGAGTTCTGTCATCTACAGTATGATGACAGGTATTATAACGTGTGTTTCCTACCTGAGGAGTTCTGTCATCTACAGTATGATGACAGGTATTATAACGTGTGTTTCCTACCTGAGGAGTTCTGTCATCTACAGTATGATGACAGGTATTATAACGTGTGTTTCCTACCTGAGGAGTTCTGTCATCTACAGTATGATGACAGGTATTATAACGTGTGTTTCCTACCTGAGGAGTTCTGTCATCTACAGTATGATGACAGGTATTATAACGTGTGTTTCCTACCTGAGGAGTTCTGTCATCTACAGTATGATGACAGGTATTATAACGTGTGTTTCCTACCTGAGGAGTTCTGTCATCTACAGTATGATGACAGGTATTATAACGTGTGTTTCCTACCTGAGGAGTTCTGTCATCTACAGTATGATGACAGGTATTATAACGTGTGTTTCCTACCTGAGGAGTTCTGTCATCTACAGTATGATGACAGGTATTATAACGTGTGTTTCCTACCTGAGGAGTTCTGTCATCTACAGTATGATGACAGGTATTATAACGTGTGTTTCCTACCTGAGGAGTTCTGTCATCTACAGTATGATGACAGGTATTATAACGTGTGTTTCCTACCTGAGGAGTTCTGTCATCTACAGTATGATGACAGGTATTATAACGTGTGTTTCCTACCTGAGGAGTTCTGTCATCTACAGTATGATGACAGGTATTATAACGTGTGTTTCCTACCTGAGGAGTTCTGTCATCTACAGTATGACGACAGGTATTATAACGTGTGTTTCCTACCTGAGGAGTTCTGTCATCTACAGTATGACGACAGGTATTATAACGTGTGTTTCCTACCTGAGGAGTTCTGTCATCTACAGTATGACGACAGGTATTATAACGTGTGTTTCCTACCTGAGGAGTTCTGTCATCTACAGTATGATGACAGGTATTATAACGTGTGTTTCCTACCTGAGGAGTTCTGTCATCTACAGTATGATGACAGGTATTATAACGTGTGTTTCCTACCTGAGGAGTTCTGTCATCTACAGTATGATGACAGGTATTATAACGTGTGTTTCCTACCTGAGGAGTTCTGTCATCTACAGTATGATGACAGGTATTATAACGTGTGTTTCCTACCTGAGGAGTTCTGTCATCTACAGTATGATGACAGGTATTATAACGTGTGTTTCCTACCTGAGGAGTTCTGTCATCTACAGTATGATGACAGGTATTATAACGTGTGTTTCCTACCTGAGGAGTTCTGTCATCTACAGTATGATGACAGGTATTATAACGTGTGTTTCCTACCTGAGGAGTTCTGTCATCTACAGTATGATGACAGGTATTATAACGTGTGTTTCCTACCTGAGGAGTTCTGTCATCTACAGTATGATGACAGGTATTATAACGTGTGTTTCCTACCTGAGGAGTTCTGTCATCTACAGTATGATGACAGGTATTATAACGTGTGTTTCCTACCTGAGGAGTTCTGTCATCTACAGTATGATGACAGGTATTATAACGTGTGTTTCCTACCTGAGGAGTTCTGTCATCTACAGTATGACGACAGGTATTATAACGTGTGTTTCCTACCTGAGGAGTTCTGTCATCTACAGTATGACGACAGGTATTATAACGTGTGTTTCCTACCTGAGGAGTTCTGTCATCTACAGTATGATGACAGGTATTATAACGTGTGTTTCCTACCTGAGGAGTTCTGTCATCTACAGTATGATGACAGGTATTATAACGTGTGTTTCCTACCTGAGGAGTTCTGTCATCTACAGTATGATGACAGGTATTATAACGTGTGTTTCCTACCTGAGGAGTTCTGTCATCTACAGTATGATGACAGGTATTATAACGTGTGTTTCCTACCTGAGGAGTTCTGTCATCTACAGTATGATGACAGGTATTATAACGTGTGTTTCCTACCTGAGGAGTTCTGTCATCTACAGTATGATGACAGGTATTATAACGTGTGTTTCCTACCTGAGGAGTTCTGTCATCTACAGTATGATGACAGGTATTATAACGTGTGTTTCCTACCTGAGGAGTTCTGTCATCTACAGTATGACGACAGGTATTATAACGTGTGTTTCCTACCTGAGGAGTTCTGTCATCTACAGTATGATGACAGGTATTATAACGTGTGTTTCCTACCTGAGGAGTTCTGTCATCTACAGTATGATGACAGGTATTATAACGTGTGTTTCCTACCTGAGGAGTTCTGTCATCTACAGTATGATGACAGGTATTATAACGTGTGTTTCCTACCTGAGGAGTTCTGTCATCTACAGTATGATGACAGGTATTATAACGTGTGTTTCCTACCTGAGGAGTTCTGTCATCTACAGTATGATGACAGGTATTATAACGTGTGTTTCCTACCTGAGGAGTTCTGTCATCTACAGTATGATGACAGGTATTATAACGTGTGTTTCCTACCTGAGGAGTTCTGTCATCTACAGTATGATGACAGGTATTATAACGTGTGTTTCCTACCTGAGGAGTTCTGTCATCTACAGTATGATGACAGGTATTATAACGTGTGTTTCCTACCTGAGGAGTTCTGTCATCTACAGTATGATGACAGGTATTATAACGTGTGTTTCCTACCTGAGGAGTTCTGTCATCTACAGTATGATGACAGGTATTATAACGTGTGTTTCCTACCTGAGGAGTTCTGTCATCTACAGTATGATGACAGGTATTATAACGTGTGTTTCCTACCTGAGGAGTTCTGTCATCTACAGTATGATGACAGGTATTATAACGTGTGTTTCCTACCTGAGGAGTTCTGTCATCTACAGTATGACGACAGGTATTATAACGTGTGTTTCCTACCTGAGGAGTTCTGTCATCTACAGTATGATGACAGGTATTATAACGTGTGTTTCCTACCTGAGGAGTTCTGTCATCTACAGTATGATGACAGGTATTATAACGTGTGTTTCCTACCTGAGGAGTTCTGTCATCTACAGTATGATGACAGGTATTATAACGTGTGTTTCCTACCTGAGGAGTTCTGTCATCTACAGTATGATGACAGGTATTATAACGTGTGTTTCCTACCTGAGGAGTTCTGTCATCTACAGTATGATGACAGGTATTATAACGTGTGTTTCCTACCTGAGGAGTTCTGTCATCTACAGTATGATGACAGGTATTATAACGTGTGTTTCCTACCTGAGGAGTTCTGTCATCTACAGTATGATGACAGGTATTATAACGTGTGTTTCCTACCTGAGGAGTTCTGTCATCTACAGTATGATGACAGGTATTATAACGTGTGTTTCCTACCTGAGGAGTTCTGTCATCTACAGTATGATGACAGGTATTATAACGTGTGTTTCCTACCTGAGGAGTTCTGTCATCTACAGTATGATGACAGGTATTATAACGTGTGTTTCCTACCTGAGGAGTTCTGTCATCTACAGTATGATGACAGGTATTATAACGTGTGTTTCCTACCTGAGGAGTTCTGTCATCTACAGTATGATGACAGGTATTATAACGTGTGTTTCCTACCTGAGGAGTTCTGTCATCTACAGTATGATGACAGGTATTATAACGTGTGTTTCCTACCTGAGGAGTTCTGTCATCTACAGTATGATGACAGGTATTATAACGTGTGTTTCCTACCTGAGGAGTTCTGTCATCTTACAGTATGATGACAGGTATTATAACGTGTGTTTCCTACCTGAGGAGTTCTGTCATCTACAGTATGATGACAGGTATTATAACGTGTGTTTCCTACCTGAGGAGTTCTGTCATCTACAGTATGATGACAGGTATTATAACGTGTGTTTCCTACCTGAGGAGTTCTGTCATCTACAGTATGATGACAGGTATTATAACGTGTGTTTCCTACCTGAGGAGTTCTGTCATCTACAGTATGATGACAGGTATTATAACGTGTGTTTCCTACCTGAGGAGTTCTGTCATCTACAGTATGATGACAGGTATTATAACGTGTGTTTCCTACCTGAGGAGTTCTGTCATCTACAGTATGATGACAGGTATTATAACGTGTGTTTCCTACCTGAGGAGTTCTGTCATCTACAGTATGATGACAGGTATTATAACGTGTGTTCCTACCTGAGGAGTTCTGTCATCTACAGTATGAAGACAGGTATTATAACGTGTGTTTCCTACCTGAGGAGTTCTGTCATCTACAGTATGATGACAGGTATTATAACGTGTGTTTCCTACCTGAGTAGTTCTGTCATCTACAGTATGACGACAGGTATTATAACGTGTGTTTCCTAACTATACTCAGAGCAGTTTCTAACAAGTATTATAACGTGTGTTTCCTAACTGAGGATCTGTAATCTACATTATATGACAGGTATTATAACCTGTGTTTCCTAACCAGTTTCCTACCTGAGGAGTTCTGTCATCTACAGTATGATGACAGGTATTATAACGTGTGTTTCCTACCTGAGGAGTTCTGTCATCTACAGTGTGATGACAGGTATTATAACGTGTGTTTCCTACCTGAGGAGTTATGTCATCTACAGTATGACGACAGGTATTATAACGTGTGTTTCCTACCTGAGGAGTTCTGTCATCTACAGTATGATGACAGGTATTATAACGTGTGTTTCCTACCTGAGGAGTTCTGTCATCTACAGTATGATGACAGGTATTATAACGTGTGTTTCCTACCTGAGGAGTTCTGTCATCTACAGTATGATGACAGGTATTATAACGTGTGTTTCCTACCTGAGGAGTTCTGTCATCTACAGTATGATGACAGGTATTATAACGTGCGTTTCCTACCTGAGGAGTTCTGTCATCTACAGTATGATGACAGGTATTATAACGTGTGTTTCCTACCTGAGGAGTTCTGTCATCTACAGTATGATGACAGGTATTATAACGTGTGTTTCCTACCTGAGGAGTTCTGTCATCTACAGTATGATGACAGGTATTATAACGTGTGTTTCCTACCTGAGGAGTTCTGTCATCTACAGTATGATGACAGGTATTATAACGTGTGTTTCCTACCTGAGGAGTTCTGTCATCTACAGTATGATGACAGGTATTATAACATGTGTTTCCTACCTGAGGAGTTCTGTCATCTTGTGATGCGTGATTTGAAGAGTCAGGCGCAGGAGGGTAAATCACAGTATACAGAGTTTATTCCGTAATCCATCGTAACCAGTCCAGTGCGCAAAACAGGCGCACTGGAACAAACATGCACACGGGGAAAATACCCCGGCAATACAAACTACTGAGCTCAACCCGAGCTACTAATCACCCACAATGAACGATCACCCACAAGGACAAGGGGGGCAGAGGGAACACTTATACACGGACTAATGAGGGGGATATGAACCAGGTGTGTGTAATTGACAAGACAAGACAAATGGAGTGATGAGATGAGGAGCGGCGGTGGCTAGAAGGCCGGTGACGACGAACGCCGAAGCCTGCCTCGAACCAGGAAGAGGAGGCAGCTTCGGAGGAAGTCGTGACACTTTTATATTTGTGTTTTGTGTCACAGTGCCACCGTCCAATAGCGGACGACGTGGGCGGAGCTAAACCATCCAGCCACTCAGCCTCTCAGTTGAACCCTTCCACAATAAACTGCAAATTCCTCCCCTCACTTTCCTCTCTCTCTCTTTCTCTCTCTCTTCAATGTCTGTGATATTCCACTTTTACGCGTCATAATGCCAGCAGCGGGTTTGAATTGTTGGATAGAAACTACATTGCAACACTGTCAGAACGCACTTGGAGTTAACGCTCAAATCTCTACCTGTCGTTTTTATCGGAACTGGGAAGTTAAGGGATTAGAAAGATGCAAGGAGACTGTCTGTCTTGTCAGTGATACTGACATGGAAAACAAAATGGTTTTGTTGATCAGCCTCATCTTGTGATATTGAGCGGTGCCGGCACAGTGTGTGATGGGGAGGTACGTCTGGTGGTTCTGTTTAAGAATGTTGGTTCTCAACCTGAGTCCACGCTGCTCCGCCGTCATCCTGGAGTCCATCTACTGGAATTCTTCAAACACTAAGTACAGTACAGTCAATTATATTCTGTATGAAGCCGCTCAATGTTG
>NW_028157148.1:2500-28633 GCF_964263955.1 Coregonus lavaretus | reverse complement strand
AGAGACAGAGAGAGAGGCTGCATCCCCTATATAGTACCCTACTACTAACCAGGGCCCATCGTGTTCTTGTCAAAGTAGTGCACTATGTAGGGAATAGGGTGCAATTTGGGACGTAGCCTTGTACTAAACAGAGCTAATCAACTTAACAGAGGACATTATACAGAACAGCTTTACTACAGTCATCATGTCCTCAATACTGCATCTGAACCAAGAGAGAGAGAGAGAAAAAATGGAGAGAGAGAGAGAAATAGATAGAGGAGAGGAGAGAGAGAGAAAGGAGAGAGGGAAAGAAAGAGGGTGAGAGAGAGAAAGAGGGTGAGAGAGAGAAAGAGGGTGAGAGAGAAAGAGGGTGAGAGAGAGAAAGAAAGAGGGTGAGAGAGAGAAAGAAAGAGGGTGAGAGAGAGAGAATTACATTTCAGAGCCACTTATTGGGTGAATGTAATGAAAGTGCTGCTGATACAGACCTAGTGTAACCTCTGTATGAAGCCTACTGCTGCCTCTGCTCTGATTAGAGGTCCAGACCTAGTGTAACCTCTGTATGAAGACAACTGCTGCCTCTGCTCTGATTAGAGGTCCAGACCTAGTGTAACCTCTGTATGAAGACAACTGCTGCCTCTGCTCTGATTAGAGGTCCAGACCTAGTGTAACCTCTGTATGAAGCCTACTGCTGCCTCTGCTCTGACTAGAGGTCCAGACCTAGTGTAACCTCTGTATGAAGACTACTGCTGCCTCTGCTCTGATTAGAGGTCCAGACCTAGTGTAACCTCTGTATGAAGCCTACTGCTGCCTCTGCTCTGACTAGAGGTCCAGACCTAGTGTAACCTCTGTATGAAGCCTACTGCTGCCTCTGCTCTGATTAGAGGTCCAGACCTAGTGTAACCTCTGTATGAAGCCTACTGCTGCCTCTGCTCTGATTAGAGGTCCAGACCTAGTGTAACCTCTGTATGAAGACAACTGCTGCCTCTGCTCTGATTAGAGGTCCAGACCTAGTGTAACCTCTGTATGAAGCCTACTGCTGCCTCTGCTCTGATTAGAGGTCCAGACCTAGTGTAACCTCTGTATGAAGCCTACTGCTGCCTCTGCTCTGACTAGAGGTCCAGACCTAGTGTAACCTCTGTATGAAGCCTACTGCTGCCTCTGCTCTGATTAGAGGTCCAGACCTAGTGTAACCTCTGTATGAAGCCTACTGCTGCCTCTGCTCTGATTAGAGGTCCAGACCTAGTGTAACCTCTGTATGAAGCCTACTGCTGCCTCTGCTCTGATTAGAGGTCCAGACCTAGTGTAACCTCTGTATGAAGCCTACTGCTGCCTCTGCTCTGATTAGAGGTCCAGACCTAGTGTAACCTCTGTATGAAGACTACTGCTGCCTCTGCTCTGATTAGAGGTCCAGACCTAGTGTAACCTCTGTATGAAGCCTACTGCTGCCTCTGCTCTGATTAGAGGTCCAGACCTAGTGTAACCTCTGTATGAAGCCTACTGCTGCCTCTGCTCTGATTAGAGGTCCAGACCTAGTGTAACCTCTGTATGAAGCCTACTGCTGCCTCTGCTCTGATTAGAGGTCCAGACCTAGTGTAACCTCTGTATGAAGCCTACTGCTGCCTCTGCTCTGATTAGAGGTCCAGACCTAGTGTAACCTCTGTATGAAGAACCTAGTGTAACCTCTCTTTCTATACACTTGCCCTGTAACATTAAGGTCCCTGGTTCAACCGCCAGTGTGACTGCCTGTCCCCCCATAAGTCGCTACCGCAGGGTAATCCCCCTGGTCATTGAGGCATGTGTTCGGACTTGGAACCCTGCCACTGTTCTGTTGTGTTGTGTTCTAGTTAAGGTTTGGGCTACGTCCCAAATCGCACCCATTTTCCCTACACAGTGCACTACCCTAGGCTCTGGTCAAAAGTAGCGCACTAGCATGTAGGGAATATAGTGCTCCATTTGGAACGCAGACCTGGTCAGGTTCCAGCAGCAGGGGAAAAGATTCAAAACAATGGCCCAGCTCCTGTTGGAGTGATTTAAACATGCAACCTTCTTTCCCTCCCTCACTCCCTCCCTCCCTCTCTCCTTCTCTCTAATCAGTGATCCAAGACAACTAGATAGGGTTAGATTCCATAGATTCCATGCCATAGATTCCACCTACCAGAGCCATGATGTAAACTATGGGAGGTCATCATACAGAACAGATCTACTACAGTCATATCCTCAATACTACATCTGAACCAGGACAGAGAGGGAGAGAGAGAGAGAGAGAGAGAGAGTGTGGGGGAGAGAGAGAGAGAAGGGGGGGGGAGAAAGTGAAATAGAGAGATGGGGAAGAGGAGCGAGAGAGGAAAGGAGAAGAGAGAGAGAAAGTGAAATAGAGAGATGGGGAAGAGGAGAGAGAGAGGAAAGGAGAAGAGAGGCTAGCAGGGAGGAGTCAGATAAAGGAAGACTCAGCAATATGATACGAGCAAGAACTGGTCCGACTGAACATGATGAGATCATCGTACCACTGAGACTACCTTTAAATTAGCCAGGAGAGTCCCTGTCCATTTAAAGGGTTAAAGGGATACTTTGGCAATTAAAAGGGTTAAAGGGAGATGGTACGAGTGGTCCTTTAGATTCAGATCTAGGATCAGCTTACACTATCATCACCCCATGAGTTGGATAATCTCAAAAATGACCTTAGATCAGTGTCTAACTCCATTCTAGTACTCCCCTGGTGAGATCAGACTGACCATAACCCCTGACAATATGGTTAACTGGAGTTGACCCCTGGTTCAATGACAGCTCACCTTACGCACGCTCACACGTCATTCACTAGTATCTCTACAAACCAACTAAATATAATGATAACATCAATGACTTGCTAATACGTTTAATATGATCATATAGGTTGTAGCTAGTTTATATGCGGATATTGGACAAAAATCTGTACTTTACAGAAGCCTAGCTTGTAGCCTAGCTAGCTAGTCACCTTTATGATGTCAAGGTATGCAACATTGCGAAATAACAGCCGCCCTCAAGCAACAAGCTAATTTAGCCTACTTGCCTGGAGTTGTCGCCAAGTTTGTTAGAGTTAACAGTTAAAAACAATGTCCAAGGAACGTATTATTTTGAGACAACAAAAACAATCGCATTATCCAGGGAATTTGCTGTTATTGTGTCGCTAACGTTACTGTAACTAGCTAGCTACTGTAACTAGTGCATATGTCAGTTTGCAGTAAACTTACCCAAAGATCCGTCCCCCAATCCATGTCTTTCTATCAATCTCAATTTCCCAAACTCTTGGAGGATCCACAAACTTTTGTCTAGACAGGGAAGATGTCGGAAGAAATGTCAGGAAGTTGACGCCTCAATCATCCGTTTCTTCAAGGGAAAGAAAATGTTTTCGCCCAGTTGTCCTGAAACTAGTTCTGGTCGCTAGACAAGAGGGTGGGAGGGTCCGTCACCAGTCTTTCCAGATTTCATGTCGCGAATGTTTGCTTGGTCTTAAAGGAGCCGAGTTTCATTCTTTGAAGTGTCAAGGTTTATACCAAAACATTTATACCTTTTAATGTTACATCTTAAATGTTTGTTGTGTAACGTAATTGTGTACGTTTAACGTTTGCCCGCCTAACCAGTCTAGGAAATCTGAGTGAGTAGTAGGCAGTTAAATCAATTATTTTCATGTTAGCTACATACATTCATTACTACAACCATTACAATAATAAACAACTCATCTACCATTACTGTTAGAATCAATACCATGATGATGAGCCTATGATTACGATAATAACGATCAGTATGTCTGCGTCGGCCACATCTTTAGAAAGCCCCGAGAACTTGGTCGTTTCTAGCTACCACAGCCACAAAGTCATAAACCCCGACTATTTCTACAATTCCTCTAATTTAAATGTGATTTTAAAACTAACCTTAACCCTAACCTTAACCACACTGCTGACCTTATGCAAATAGTTGTATTCATGAATTTTTAAGATATAGATTATAATTTTGACTTTGTGGATGTGGTAAATAGTGGAGACCGAGGCGGTCGACGTCAGTAGGTATGCTGCGGCCCCGCCTCTCTCACGTTTTACCTGTGTTCCAAACAGGTTCCAAAGCACACTGGTGACATGAAGTTGTTGTTTCTGGTATTACATGCCCCAAAACTGATTAATCCTATTTGAGTCAGAAAAATATATTCATATGATAGGTAAGACATACAAAACCTTGCAGAGAACTGACAATCTCTAAGAAAAAAATATAAACTATTGGAACCAAGACTTCAAAATAACTGATATTGGCACAAGAAGGAGGGAATGTTGGAACATAACTAACGAAATTACAGTTAACGAAAATGTACACTTAATCCAGTATAAACTAATGTACACTCTAAAAATTAGGGGTTCAACAAGGGTTCTTCTAAGATCGTCAAAGTTCTTCGAAGAACCTTAGGGTACTTGGCACTGAAAATTGCCCCCAAAAGTTTATTCCAAGAACCCCATAAGCGGTAGGGTTAATCGAGGAACCTACTTAGTTGGTGGGGGTTCTTGCAGGAACCTAACTGCCCAACTGAAACATTTGGATTTGAATTTGAAAGGACAGCAGGTGCAGGCACCTAACTTAAAAATGTAAAGATCTCCTCCATTTAAGGTAAGGTTTGTCCCTTGTATGATCTAAATTTATATTGTTTTATGATGATAGCATCTATCTTTTCATATTTGTGCAAATGACTGTGTTGTTTGACACTTTCTCCCTTTCACAAATCTTTCTAAAGCAGAAAATGGACCCAATTCAATGGATATCAATCAACAAAGAGGTAAGAATATGTAGGCCATAAGAATATGTTGAAGGCTGCTGTATTGGCTGCAGATGACTGAACTGCTCACTTTTGTGTCTGTGTCTGCAGGTATACAGACAAGGAGGCATACAAAGGTATGTCAGTTGGTATTGGCATGTTATGCAGATCACATTTACCATCCTCCTTCCTTACCTCGTCAATGAATATCCCATAGGCCTCTACATTATGGACAAGGTGTGTGTATGAAAACCATTATCAAAACAGTTTTTTTCATTCACATTTACCACAAAAACCAAGGTATGAATACTGTTGTGTGCATGTTTTGTTAATCATCTGTATAATTACTATTTTTTGGATTCACAGACTTCACCCTCCCTACACCTGTTAAATCACCACGCACTGCAAAATCATTCTGGCTGCGGATACGGAGAACATCAACACATTAACATCAACACGCCAGAGGATATACCCATTGGACTTGGGGCTCTGCTGGGAGTTTACCTCATATTTTGATTTTTTAATTCTGCTTTGCCACCAAAATCATAATAAACAACTAAAATATTGTGTTATTCTTATGTTTATTATTATTAATAGTAGTAGTTAAAAAATTAACTCCAAACGGTTCTTAAAAAGGTTATTCGAGGATCCATTAAAAGGGGTTCTTTGAAGAACCCTTTTAAAGAGTTCTTCAAATAACTTACAGGAGTTCCCCCACAGTTTCAATTTGAAGAACCCCTAAAGTATACTCCAGGAACCTTATCTTTTTAGAGTGTTTAGAATATATTACACAAGAGACAAAATTCACAAACGCTACAGCACAATGGCAGATTCGTGTCGTAAGTGTAAAACAAATCAACGACTCAGTCCATGCTTTCTTGGAACGCTATAATGTCCAAAAGTTGTGGGCGGAGTACGGTTAGCTGTCAGAAGTATTACAATGTAAATGTACTTTTAATCCGTCTGTCAGCATATTTCAAGAAATGGCATATGAGGGTGCAGTGAGATACCCGATGGGTTGGACGCAGGGCCGGTCCTGGCTGTTCTGCCACCCTAGGCAAGACAGATCATTTTGTTGGTCCGGGACATGACCAAAAAAAGACATCCAAAAGACGTTGGCGTCGGCCCATGCTTACTGGGGTGTAGCCTACCGTGTCTCCCGCAATGGAATTTTATAAATGCCCATCCATGTGTTAGGACCACCGTTTGTAAAACAAGCCGTTTCATTGGCTTTATTAGTCCTGATTCCTGTGACTAATCAATTTGTCTATTTAAGCTCTGAATATCAACTACCCAACTTTATCAGGAGTTATCCTGAGCCTATTTGCAATGTGTTTACACAGTGGGAAATCAGAAGTATTTTATTTTTCGCCATGATCAGCTTGTAAAAAAAATAATCATGACAGTTTGCATGAAACCACTGATCATAACAATTTATCCCACTGGGTGAAACTCCTGGACAGCAGTTGTGAGTAGCCATTTGGGTTAGGCTATTTGATTGGATACACCTGCATGATGTAAAAAGTGTCTGTCTCATTACATTATATACATTTTATCTCCAGCCTGTAGCCTACAGAAAAGGCCACATACTCTTTCTACCATATGCTATATCCAGGGGTGAAAGTAGAATTCATTTCTTGCCGGTATGGGACCAAGTGCGTGCACCAACATTTTTTATGGGCCTAATCATAGAATTCCATATACAATCCCTATTCATTCAATAGGATCTCTGTGGGCCTAGTCATAAAGATTTGTCATTTAACTTTTAAAATGTATTACCTTTTATTGTGGCATAAACACAACCAGTCCATATGTTTTCATCTGATTGTCAAAGGAAAGAGTCATCTGTTACACAAAACACCAAAAAGTGTAATGACAAATTTGGCTGTTGAAAGGAGTCTTTTAACACTAGAAGTCCTGGGATTCCATAACTACTAGAAACACCATGACTTGATATTACAATTATTATTATTATTTCAAATTGTAAAATTAATACATTTTTATAAGTTAAGGTAGCTATCGTTAGCTAGCATTTACATTTACGAAAAACTTAACGTTACATACATGGCTACCAGTAGGTAACGTTCAAAGATAGTTTTTTTGTTGCATAACTGAAATTCCTTACTGTCATCTCTGCAGACCATGACTAACATCCGATAACCCAAACGAAGTCTTGAGTGGCACCTTTCAAAACCCCCACTTATCCTTATATGTTTTTTTTCTTAGAAATCCCCACTTCTCCTTATATGGTTCCTTTCCAAATCCCCACTTCTCCTTACATGGTTCCTTTCCAAACCCCCACTTCTCCTTATATGGTTCCTTTCCAAACCCCCACTTCTCCTTATATGGTTCCTTTCCAAACCCCCACTTCTCCTTATATGGTTCCTTTCCAAACCCCCACTTCTCCTTATATGGTTCCTTTCCAAACCCCCACTTATCCTTATATGGTTCCTTTCCAAACCCCCACTTCTCCTTATATGGTTCCTTTCCAAACCCCCACTTCTCCTTATATGGTTCCTTTCCAAACCCCCACTTCTCCTTATATGGTTCCTTTCCAAACCCCCACTTATCCTTATATGGTTCCTTTCCAAACCCCCACTTATCCTTATATGGTTCCTTTCCAAAACCCCACTTATCCTTATATGGTTCCTTTCGAAAGGCCCACTCCTTTCGACACCCCCACTTTTCCTGACAGATGCTCTGATTGATGACCTATCAGTAGGTGGCAGCATAGAGACGCTGAGGGATGACTGCTCTGAGAGATGACATCGCAGCTGGACCCCCTTTCAAAATGTTACTGTTCTCAATGTCACTGTTCTCTTAGAACCACATTGCATTTCAGTGTAGGCTATACCGCCCGTTTTCAAGGCTATTTGCTCATTTTTCATGCCTCTGACATGCGGTAATGATAAAAAGTGATGTAATAGCCTAAAGTTTTCTGGAAATGTTTATTTAATTATTGTGAATGGCTCATGTTTTACACTGGCTATATCTGCTACATGCTTTATGTTAGATGATTATTTTTAACGGAACATTGGTGGAGCGCCTCAGTGATGCGTCTCTCCAACAGCACCCTCGCTGGAGAGGCGCGCTGGGAATGGACAAGCAAAATATTTTGCTGACCTGCCTTTGACAAAGTGGGCACTGCTTATCACAGGGCGGCATCAGCGCTCACCTAAAAAAACTCATATGCCACTGGTTGAGAGAAATTGTCATGGTTTTTGGGCAGAATGATGTGAGGTTTTATGTGTTGCTGGAGGTGCGTCTTGGTCACTTTAGCTCTGAAGATTCTACCCTCGTCAATCTGCCACCATGGGCAGCTGCCTAATCCTGCCTAATGAGCGGGCCGGCCGTAGGTGGATGATACTTTTCTCATCAAGCATCTTGATAAAAACAAATCCTCCATCATTAACACAATGGTAAGGTCAAATACTTTATTATCTAAATGTTGAAAGTGTGTGGGCGACAGAGAGAAACAAAAGGGTGACTGCTGGAGAAGGGGTGTGAGCAGGTGGGTCTGGGCTGGGGTGATGTTGTGGATGTTTGTGTGCGTCTGTATGTTGTCGTTTGTATGTGGATGTTTTGTATGCTAAAGCTGAAAACAATCATTTTAAAAACAGTGATTCAAATCAATATATACAGTAGCAGTCAAAAGTTTGGACACACCTACTCATTCAAGGGTTTTCTTTATTTTAACTATTTTCTACATTGTAGAATAACAGTGAAGACATCAAAACTATGAAATAACACATATGGAATCATGTAGTAACCAAAAAAGTGTTAAACAAATCAAAATATATTTTAGATTTGAGATTCTTCAAAGTAGCCACCCTTTGCCTTGATGACAGCTTTGCACGCTCTTGGCATTCTTTCAACCAGCTTCATGAGGTAGTCACCTGGAATGCATTTCAATTAACAGGTGTGCCTTGTTAAAAGTTAATTTGTGGAATCTCTTTCCTTCTTAATGCGTTTGAGCCAATCAGTTGTGTTGTGACAAGGTAGGGGTGGTATACAGAAGATTTGGTAAAAGACCAAGTCCATATTATGGCAAGAACAGCTCAAATAAGCAAAGAGAAACGACAGTCCACCATTACTTTAAGACATGAAGGACAGTCAATCCGGAAAATTTCAAGAACATTGAACGTTTTTTCAAGTGCAGTCGCAAAATCCATCAAGCGCTATGATGAAACTGGCTACCCAAAGATCCGTCCCCCAATCCATGTCTTTCTATCAATCTCAATTTCCCAAACTCTTGGAGGATCCACAAACTTTTGTCTAGACAGGGAAGATGTCGGAAGAAATGTCAGGAAGTTGACGCCTCAATCATCCGTTTCTTCAAGGGAAAGAAAATGTTTTCGCCCAGTTGTCCTGAAACTAGTTCTGGTCGCTAGACAAGAGGGTGGGAGGGTCCGTCACCAGTCTTTCCAGATTTCATGTCGCGAATGTTTGCTTGGTCTTAAAGGAGCCGAGTTTCATTCTTTGAAGTGTCAAGGTTTATACCAAAACATTTATACCTTTTAATGTTACATCTTAAATGTTTGTTGTGTAACGTAATTGTGTACGTTTAACGTTTGCCCGCCTAACCAGTCTAGGAAATCTGAGTGAGTAGTAGGCAGTTAAATCAATTATTTTCATGTTAGCTACATACATTCATTACTACAACCATTACAATAATAAACAACTCATCTACCATTACTGTTAGAATCAATACCATGATGATGAGCCTATGATTACGATAATAACGATCAGTATGTCTGCGTCGGCCACATCTTTAGAAAGCCCCGAGAACTTGGTCGTTTCTAGCTACCACAGCCACAAAGTCATAAACCCCGACTATTTCTACAATTCCTCTAATTTAAATGTGATTTTAAAACTAACCTTAACCCTAACCTTAACCACACTGCTGACCTTATGCAAATAGTTGTATTCATGAATTTTTAAGATATAGATTATAATTTTGACTTTGTGGATGTGGTAAATAGTGGAGACCGAGGCGGTCGACGTCAGTAGGTATGCTGCGGCCCCGCCTCTCTCACGTTTTACCTGTGTTCCAAACAGGTTCCAAAGCACACTGGTGACATGAAGTTGTTGTTTCTGGTATTACATGCCCCAAAACTGATTAATCCTATTTGAGTCAGAAAAATATATTCATATGATAGGTAAGACATACAAAACCTTGCAGAGAACTGACAATCTCTAAGAAAAAAATATAAACTATTGGAACCAAGACTTCAAAATAACTGATATTGGCACAAGAAGGAGGGAATGTTGGAACATAACTAACGAAATTACAGTTAACGAAAATGTACACTTAATCCAGTATAAACTAATGTACACTCTAAAAATTAAGGGTTCAACAAGGGTTCTTCTAAGATCGTCAAAGTTCTTCGAAGAACCTTAGGGTACTTGGCACTGAAAATTGCCCCCAAAAGTTTATTCCAAGAACCCCATAAGCGGTAGGGTTAATCGAGGAACCTACTTAGTTGGTGGGGGTTCTTGCAGGAACCTAACTGCCCAACTGAAACATTTGGATTTGAATTTGAAAGGACAGCAGGTGCAGGCACCTAACTTAAAAATGTAAAGATCTCCTCCATTTAAGGTAAGGTTTGTCCCTTGTATGATCTAAATTTATATTGTTTTATGATGATAGCATCTATCTTTTCATATTTGTGCAAATGACTGTGTTGTTTGACACTTTCTCCCTTTCACAAATCTTTCTAAAGCAGAAAATGGACCCAATTCAATGGATATCAATCAACAAAGAGGTAAGAATATGTAGGCCATAAGAATATGTTGAAGGCTGCTGTATTGGCTGCAGATGACTGAACTGCTCACTTTTGTGTCTGTGTCTGCAGGTATACAGACAAGGAGGCATACAAAGGTATGTCAGTTGGTATTGGCATGTTATGCAGATCACATTTACCATCCTCCTTCCTTACCTCGTCAATGAATATCCCATAGGCCTCTACATTATGGACAAGGTGTGTGTATGAAAACCATTATCAAAACAGTTTTTTTCATTCACATTTACCACAAAAACCAAGGTATGAATACTGTTGTGTGCATGTTTTGTTAATCATCTGTATAATTACTATTTTTTGGATTCACAGACTTCACCCTCCCTACACCTGTTAAATCACCACGCACTGCAAAATCATTCTGGCTGCGGATACGGAGAACATCAACACATTAACATCAACACGCCAGAGGATATACCCATTGGACTTGGGGCTCTGCTGGGAGTTTACCTCATATTTTGATTTTTTAATTCTGCTTTGCCACCAAAATCATAATAAACAACTAAAATATTGTGTTATTCTTATGTTTATTATTATTAATAGTAGTAGTTAAAAAATTAACTCCAAACGGTTCTTAAAAAGGTTATTCGAGGATCCATTAAAAGGGGTTCTTTGAAGAACCCTTTTAAAGAGTTCTTCAAATAACTTACAGGAGTTCCCCCACAGTTTCAATTTGAAGAACCCCTAAAGTATACTCCAGGAACCTTATCTTTTTAGAGTGTTTAGAATATATTACACAAGAGACAAAATTCACAAACGCTACAGCACAATGGCAGATTCGTGTCGTAAGTGTAAAACAAATCAACGACTCAGTCCATGCTTTCTTGGAACGCTATAATGTCCAAAAGTTGTGGGCGGAGTACGGTTAGCTGTCAGAAGTATTACAATGTAAATGTACTTTTAATCCGTCTGTCAGCATATTTCAAGAAATGGCATATGAGGGTGCAGTGAGATACCCGATGGGTTGGACGCAGGGCCGGTCCTGGCTGTTCTGCCACCCTAGGCAAGACAGATCATTTTGTTGGTCCGGGACATGACCAAAAAAAGACATCCAAAAGACGTTGGCGTCGGCCCATGCTTACTGGGGTGTAGCCTACCGTGTCTCCCGCAATGGAATTTTATAAATGCCCATCCATGTGTTAGGACCACCGTTTGTAAAACAAGCCGTTTCATTGGCTTTATTAGTCCTGATTCCTGTGACTAATCAATTTGTCTATTTAAGCTCTGAATATCAACTACCCAACTTTATCAGGAGTTATCCTGAGCCTATTTGCAATGTGTTTACACAGTGGGAAATCAGAAGTATTTTATTTTTCGCCATGATCAGCTTGTAAAAAAAATAATCATGACAGTTTGCATGAAACCACTGATCATAACAATTTATCCCACTGGGTGAAACTCCTGGACAGCAGTTGTGAGTAGCCATTTGGGTTAGGCTATTTGATTGGATACACCTGCATGATGTAAAAAGTGTCTGTCTCATTACATTATATACATTTTATCTCCAGCCTGTAGCCTACAGAAAAGGCCACATACTCTTTCTACCATATGCTATATCCAGGGGTGAAAGTAGAATTCATTTCTTGCCGGTATGGGACCAAGTGCGTGCACCAACATTTTTTATGGGCCTAATCATAGAATTCCATATACAATCCCTATTCATTCAATAGGATCTCTGTGGGCCTAGTCATAAAGATTTGTCATTTAACTTTTAAAATGTATTACCTTTTATTGTGGCATAAACACAACCAGTCCATATGTTTTCATCTGATTGTCAAAGGAAAGAGTCATCTGTTACACAAAACACCAAAAAGTGTAATGACAAATTTGGCTGTTGTCATTAGGCCAGAATTTATGCGTCTACTGGCGCGTTTCGGTGTCGACCACTCATCTCTGGCTTGGCAAAATGTCCAATAGGGTCCAGCTGCAACCATATAAGGAGAAGTGGGGGTTTGAAAGGAGTCTTTTAACACTAGAAGTCCTGGGATTCCATAACTACTAGAAACACCATGACTTGATATTACAATTATTATTATTATTTCAAATTGTAAAATTAATACATTTTTATAAGTTAAGGTAGCTATCGTTAGCTAGCATTTACATTTACGAAAAACTTAACGTTACATACATGGCTACCAGTAGGTAACGTTCAAAGATAGTTTTTTTGTTGCATAACTGAAATTCCTTACTGTCATCTCTGCAGACCATGACTAACATCCGATAACCCAAACGAAGTCTTGAGTGGCACCTTTCAAAACCCCCACTTATCCTTATATGTTTTTTTTCTTAGAAATCCCCACTTCTCCTTATATGGTTCCTTTCCAAATCCCCACTTCTCCTTACATGGTTCCTTTCCAAACCCCCACTTCTCCTTATATGGTTCCTTTCCAAACCCCCACTTCTCCTTATATGGTTCCTTTCCAAACCCCCACTTCTCCTTATATGGTTCCTTTCCAAACCCCCACTTCTCCTTATATGGTTCCTTTCCAAACCCCCACTTATCCTTATATGGTTCCTTTCCAAACCCCCACTTCTCCTTATATGGTTCCTTTCCAAACCCCCACTTCTCCTTATATGGTTCCTTTCCAAACCCCCACTTCTCCTTATATGGTTCCTTTCCAAACCCCCACTTATCCTTATATGGTTCCTTTCCAAACCCCCACTTATCCTTATATGGTTCCTTTCCAAAACCCCACTTATCCTTATATGGTTCCTTTCGAAAGGCCCACTCCTTTCGACACCCCCACTTTTCCTGACAGATGCTCTGATTGATGACCTATCAGTAGGTGGCAGCATAGAGACGCTGAGGGATGACTGCTCTGAGAGATGACATCGCAGCTGGACCCCCTTTCAAAATGTTACTGTTCTCAATGTCACTGTTCTCTTAGAACCACATTGCATTTCAGTGTAGGCTATACCGCCCGTTTTCAAGGCTATTTGCTCATTTTTCATGCCTCTGACATGCGGTAATGATAAAAAGTGATGTAATAGCCTAAAGTTTTCTGGAAATGTTTATTTAATTATTGTGAATGGCTCATGTTTTACACTGGCTATATCTGCTACATGCTTTATGTTAGATGATTATTTTTAACGGAACATTGGTGGAGCGCCTCAGTGATGCGTCTCTCCAACAGCACCCTCGCTGGAGAGGCGCGCTGGGAATGGACAAGCAAAATATTTTGCTGACCTGCCTTTGACAAAGTGGGCACTGCTTATCACAGGGCGGCATCAGCGCTCACCTAAAAAAACTCATATGCCACTGGTTGAGAGAAATTGTCATGGTTTTTGGGCAGAATGATGTGAGGTTTTATGTGTTGCTGGAGGTGCGTCTTGGTCACTTTAGCTCTGAAGATTCTACCCTCGTCAATCTGCCACCATAGGCAGCTGCCTAATCCTGCCTAATGAGCGGGCCGGCCGTAGGTGGATGATACTTTTCTCGTCAAGCATCTTGATAAAAACAAATCCTCCATCATTAACACAATGGTAAGGTCAAATACTTTATTATCTTAAATGTTGAAAGTGTGTGGGCGACAGAGAGAAACAAAAGGGTGACTGCTGGAGAAGGGGTGTGAGCAGGTGGGTCTGGGCTGGGGTGATGTTGTGGATGTTTGTGTGCGTCTGTATGTTATCGTTTGTATGTGGATGTTTTGTATGCTAAAGCTGAAAACAATCATTTTAAAAACAGTGATTCAAATCAATATATACAGTAGCAGTCAAAAGTTTGGACACACCTACTCATTCAAGGGTTTTCTTTATTTTAACTATTTTCTACATTGTAGAATAACAGTGAAGACATCAAAACTATGAAATAACACATATGGAATCATGTAGTAACCAAAAAAGTGTTAAACAAATCAAAATATATTTTAGATTTGAGATTCTTCAAAGTAGCCACCCTTTGCCTTGATGACAGCTTTGCACGCTCTTGGCATTCTTTCAACCAGCTTCATGAGGTAGTCACCTGGAATGCATTTCAATTAACAGGTGTGCCTTGTTAAAAGTTAATTTGTGGAATCTCTTTCCTTCTTAATGCGTTTGAGCCAATCAGTTGTGTTGTGACAAGGTAGGGGTGGTATACAGAAGATTTGGTAAAAGACCAAGTCCATATTATGGCAAGAACAGCTCAAATAAGCAAAGAGAAACGACAGTCCACCATTACTTTAAGACATGAAGGACAGTCAATCCGGAAAATTTCAAGAACATTGAACGTTTTTTCAAGTGCAGTCGCAAAATCCATCAAGCGCTATGATGAAACTGGCTCCCATGAGGACCGCCACAGGAAAGGAAGACCCTGAGTTTCTGCAAGTAATGATTTCACTGCACCGTTCATAATTGCTGTAATCTGTGGATGTGACGAATACACTTTGATTTGATTTACATGTATCAATGATGTCATATTTATTCTGTCTGAAAGAACTCACCTGCCCCTCCATCTCCATAGCTGTCCAGTCTCAGTGTGTATCTGTAGTTCTCTGGATCAATGGAGAAGGAGGTGTAGTAAACCTTCCCTCCCTCATGTCCTCCCTCAGCTCACTGCTCTCCCTCATCATCAGGAGGAAGATGTTGTCCAGACCTCAGGGAGGACAGGGTCAGAGTAGAGTCAGTATCGATTCAGTTGAGTTCTCTTCAGTTGATCAATTACACTCAATTGAAATCAATCCAAATCCAAAGGGTCACTCTTCATTTGTTCGCAAACTGCTTGGAAATATTTATATCACACAGTTCATCAATCATAATATTGAGTAAGTGTAGGGACTCACCCAGCCAGTACTCTCCAGCCACGTTCCCAAAGCCAGCTTTGTAGTGAGCCCAGAGTCTGTAGAAGTCCCCTGTAGCTCAGTTGGTAGAGCATGGCGTTTGCAACGCCAGGGTTGTGGGTTCGATTCCCACGGGGGGCCAGTATGAAAATGTATGCACTTACTTATTTGTAACTCGTTCTGGATAAGAATGACTAAAATGTAAGTTCTCTGTTCCATCCATTCTCCTCTGGAACACCTGTGTGAGGGGCAGTGATAGGGGGATAAGGAGAGAGAGAGAGAGAGAGAGAGAGAGAGGGGCAGTGATATGGGGATAAGGAGAGAGAGAGAGAGGGGCAGTGATAGGGGGAGAAGGAGAGAGAGAGAGGGGGGGGGCAGTGATAGGGGGATAA
The DNA here is from genome assembly GCF_964263955.1 of Coregonus lavaretus. Lineage (NCBI taxonomy): Eukaryota > Metazoa > Chordata > Actinopteri > Salmoniformes > Salmonidae > Coregonus > Coregonus lavaretus. The sequence continues at coordinate 12,933 of NW_028157148.1, read as the reverse complement.
GGAGAGAGAGAGAGAGGGGCAGTGATAGGGGGAGAAGGAGAGAGTGGTAGGGGGATAAGGAAAGAGAGAGAGAGAGAGGGGGGGCAGTGATAGGGGGATAAAGAGAGAGAGAGAGAGAGAGAGAGAGAGGGGCAGTGATAAGGAGAGAGAGAGAGGGGCAGGGATAGGGGGATAAGGAGAGAGAGAGAGAGATAGGGGCAGTGATAAGGAGAGAGAGAGATTGATAGCTTTGTGTCTTTGTTCAGGTGTTGGATATAACCAATCATAATTATGACTATAAACTAACACTAGTGGTCACAGTCCATCTGTGTCCACCCAGGGTAGATGGTGTACACCCCACTGGGTTTGGTGTTGCCATGGTGATAGATGTCGTCACAGTCCTGAGCGAGAATGGCTTTAGGAGGAGCAACAAGACCTGGGAGACAGAGAGACTTAAACATATATAACCTCCATGTGACACTTAGACATTAGTCAGGAAACGTTTCTAACTGTTCAGTAACATTCCATTCATGAAGTATCCACCTAACACTTCAGGAGGCAGAACCTCTAAAAACGTCCACATAACATACCAAGAACCGTTTCTCGTTGTGTTGTTGTCTGACCCTGACTGAGGTTTTATAGCTAAGATGAAGGCCAACACGTGAACAACACCCATATGGAATTACACCAAGGCCATTTATGGGGGTGTGTTTGTGTGTGTGGCGGGTGGTGGGTCCCTTGACCTGATGCATTGATGTCATGTGACTTTTGGGTTCTTGATAATCAGGAACTGTACTTTGATTGCAACCCCCCAGATACCTCTCCACCCTACAGACACCACACAAACACAAACACAAACACAAACACAAACACAAACACAAACACACCACACAAACACAAACACAAACACACCACACAAACACAAACTCAAACACACCACACAAACACAAACACAAACACAAACACAAACACAAACACAAACACAAACACACCACACAAACACAAACACAAACACACCACACAAACACACCACACCACACCACACAAACACAAACACAAACACAAACACAAACACAAACACACCACACAAACACAAACACACCACACAAACACACCACACAAACACAAACACAAACACACCACACAAACACAAACTCAAACACACCACACAAACACAAACACAAACACACCACACAAACACAAACACACCACACAAACACACCACACAACACAAACACAAACACAAACACAAACACAAACACAAACACAAACACAAACACAAACACAAACACACCACACAAACACAAACACAAACACAAACACAAACACAAACACACCACACCACACCACACCACACCACACAAACACAAACACAAACACAAACACAAACACAAACACAAACACAAACACAAACACACCACACAAACACAAACACAAACACAAACACAAACACACCACACCACACCACTCAAACACAAACACAACACAAACACAGATTAGGAGGAGCAGAGAGATATTACAGTTGTCCTACATGCACGGGCGGACTGGCAATTCTGGCTAGATGGGCTGGTCTAGTATACCTGTATACATTTATTTATTTAAATGTTTTGCACAAAATGATCATTATTTGGCTAATAATGAGGGCCTTGAGGGAAAAAAATGGGCCCGGCGGGCTAAAAATACCAGAGACAATTTGTGGTCCCGGTCCGTCCCTGCCCATGAGCTGCATTGTAGGACCACCTTGGTCAAGGAGTACCTGGCATCTGGTCATCAGCCCTCAGGTCCCCATTCAGGTCCCCCATATCATAACACTATAATATCATATCATATCTGGTCATCAGCCCTCAGGTCCCTGTTCCGGTCCCCCATATCATAACACTATAATCATATCATATCATATCATATCTGGTCATCAGCCCTCAGGTCCCTGTTCAGGTCCCCCATATCATAACACTATAATCATATCATATCATATCTGGTCATCAGCCCTCAGGTCCCTGTTCCGGTCCCCCATATCATAACACTATAATATCATATCACATCATATCTGGTCATCAGCCCTCAGATTCCCGGTCCAGTTGTTTAGATCTCTGAGTTAACACGTGTTCTGTATCTGAGTCCCAAATGACACCCTATTCTCTATATAGTGAACTACTTTGGACCAGAGTCCAGGGGACTACAAAGGGAATAGGGTACCATCCCACGTCTGTATTTGTTTTTATTAGGGATCCCCATTAGCTACTCCAGAGACCTGGGATCAAATAGTATTTGAAATAATTTCAAATATTTTAGCTAGGCATGATTGAGAATTGCTGTTTGCAATGGAAGCAATGGAAAAGTCCCAAAAGTACAAACCACGCCCATCTGGCACGCCGGGCAGGTTAAAGCAAACGCACAAAGTATTTTTTTAATTTCAAATATTATCTGAACCCAGGTGTTCTGGTTGGACCAGATCCTTCCTGGTATTGACAGGTCTATAAATGTGATGAACATGAAGATAAGGCCTTTAGGTCTGTAGAAAAACATCACACATTGATGGTGATGATGGTTGTGATGGTGATGGTGATGATGGTGATGATGATGATGGTGGTGATGATGATGCAGATGGTGATGATGGTATTGATGAGGATGATGGTGATGATGGTAGTCATTATGATGGTGATGATTATGATGATGATGATGATTATGATGATAGTAATGATGGTGATGATTATGATGATGATTATGATGAATTTGATGAATATGAGGATGATGAGGATGATGAGGATGAGGAGGAGGATGAAGATGATAATAATGAATGCACACAACCATTTTGCAGTGAAAACTCTAAGATCATGTTACAACCTTGACTATGACACATTCAGCCATCCAATCAGACTGATTATAATAAATACATGAATATGTACATACAGTAAATAAAAAGACAGAGTGAATTTGTCTTTTCAAATGCTTTAATTATTATTTGAGTCAATTAACATTTGAATCAAGAGACAGAGAGCCCATCTTGCTGTTAATAACATGATGCACTACTTTAACAGCCAAGATGGCAGTAATAGTGATGATGTGGTGACCATATTGTTTTCTAGGTGTTAGTGTCTGTCTGGCTAGCACTGGAACCCCCCCACCTCCATATTCTATTCCTGTAGTCATTTTGAGATGGTGACATTAGGTCAGGACTGATAGAGTCAGGTATGTTACTCCTGCTCCTGGACAGCCACAGCATCAGAGACAGCCCTGATCTTAAAGGAAATGCTTTTCAGAGAGTAGTTAACCCCTTTCCAGTGTTGCCAATAAACATACACATCAGTGAAAGACGTTGCCGGATGTGGGGCATACAGGGCGTTAGGGTTGGCATGCGTACAGGCACCGTACCAGAATCCACCCATGTAGCGCCTGGCACAGTTGTCGCCCCAGGTGTCCTGGTCTTTGTCGTAGGTGCTGAACTTCATGCCGTTGCTATACGACATGGAGTCTCCTGAGAATCAACCAGCAGACAGAGCACAGTAGCCTGGTTAAACCAGATACCAACAGACAGACAGTAGCCTGGTTAAACCAGATACCAGCAGACAGACAGTAGCCTGGTTAAACCAGATACCAGCAGACAGACAGTAGCCTGGTTAAACCAGATACCAGCAGACAGACAGTAGCCTGGTTAAACCAGATACCAGCAGACAGACAGTAGCCTGGTTAAACCAGATACCAGCAGACAGACAGTAGCCTGGTTACACCAGATACCAGCAGACAGACAGTAGCCTGGTTACACCAGATACCAGCAGACAGACAGTAGCCTGGTTAAACCAGATACCAGCAGACAGACAGTAGCCTGGTTAAACCAGATACCAGCAGACAGACAGTAGCCTGGTTAAACCAGATACCAGCAGACAGACAGTAGCCTGGTTAAACCAGATACCAGCAGACAGACAGTAGCCTGGTTACACCAGATACAGTAGCCCAGTAAATAAAAATAATATTGGTATAGAAGCGTGAAAATTGGCACACTTGTATAACTTTTCGCGCTGAACAAAAACATATATAGATATAGTGCCATTTCAGCAAAGCTCCAGGTCAGCCTGTAGCGCCCTGTAACACCGGTAAATGCAATAACTTAATGATTTGTAATAACTTTTTGATTTTTTTATGGAATAAACCCAGTAAACGTAATAAAATGTTGAACGGTAAACATAATAACTTTTTCCGCTAAAAGTAATAAGTTATTACGTTAACCAGTTGACACTTGATCTAGGGGACATTCAATGCTGCAGACATTTTTTGATACCCTTCCCCAGATCTGTGGCTCGACACAATCCTGTCTAGGAACTCTACGGTCAATTCCTTCGACCTCATGGCTCGGTTTTTGCTCTGACATGCAATGTCAGCTTTGGGACCTTACAGTGCATTCGGAAAGTATTCAGACCCCTTGACTTTTTCCACATTTCGTTACGTTACAGCCTTATTCTAAAATGTATTATATCATTTTTTGAGGGCTGGGCCTCTCAAGGACATTCAGAGACTTGTCCCGAAGCCACTGCGTTGTCTTGGCTGTTGTCCTGTTGGAAGGTGAACATCTCAAGGATGATCAATGGAAACAGGATGCACTTGAGCTCAATTTTGAGTCTCATAGCAAAGGGTCTGAATACTTATTTAAATAATGTATTTCTGTTGTTTATTTTTTATACATTTGCAAAAATATCTAAAACCTGTTTTTGCTTTGTCTTTACGGCATATTGTTTGTAGATTGATGAGGGCATTTAAAACATGGAATCCATTTTACAATAAGGCTGTAACATAACAAAATGTGGAAAAAGAGAATGGGTCTGAATACTTTCTGAATGCACTGTACACCCCCAGGAAGAATTTGACAACTTTTTTCTTCTTCTGACAAGCGAGCACTTAGATATGGTCATTTTGACATTTTCATACTTTCATAGAATGTTTGGGAATAACGTATTTGTGAAAATTCTATAGCAATATAGAGTGAGAAAGCGGCCATGCTTTTGGACAATTAAAAGACACTGCAGTAAATAAAACCGAATAAAATCATCTGTCTTGTCCAGGACCAGACTCTAGACAAACCGGTGCGCCATAGCCAATCAGAGCTACAGTAGGCCTATATGCAAATAAAACAGAACGACTTTAGATCATAAGAATGCATTCACCAAAAGCCACAAAATACACCTGAATGGATTTCTGCAAATATATAAATACCACGAGAGTCCTCTTACATTTGGGAACTTTACAGTCCTATTGCTCAAAAACATTATGGAAGTGTGCCAATTTTCAAAAATATGGTATTTTTTGGGAGCTTATTTACTGGACTAAAAGGCCATCCACACCAAGGACCATCATTATAATGAGAACTGTAATGATACAAAAAAAAAACAATCGTTCTAAGTCAAGTGAACAGAGCTTTACCACTACAACGATAACTACAGAAAGACTAGAGAATGACGAGGAGCTATGGTTTGGATCCCTTTCAGAGCGATTGTTTCCCTCCAATGATAAAACCCTGACAACCAATCAAATTGCGTTCTATTGAAGCGTTCTTGGTTCTAGGTGGGCGAGGCTGCGCAGAGAGGAGAGAAGGAAGAGCGCACGGTAAACATCCCTGAGTAACTGGGCATGTGTGAGCATATCGGTGGCCACATTCATTATAGGACGAATTTGGAGAATGATGATCCACCACAAACAGTGCATGAGAAGGCCATACTTTCCGATGGGAGCCCTATCTGTTAACTGCGATACATCCTGATGAAATACACACTGTGACTGGCCTACTAATATGCCTTTCTGGACCTTGTAAACTGTTGAGAAAAGACCCATTACTGATCCAAATGGTTGCCTAATCAGGCCTAGACAAGATTATTATTATTTGTGAATGAAACATGCATTCAAAACGCAGAGCTTTTTAGTGGTTATTTAAATGGCATATTCACTGGAGTTTACGGCCTAGACTAGAACTCTTTACTCACTGTAAAAAACAAAAGTAAAAAAGAATTGCATTGTGTTGTATGATCATTTTCTTGTCCCCAAAAAAGTATTAGTAGTATTAGGACTAATATTTAGCTAATGAATGATGGGTTGCATACGCTTCTAACTTACGCCTTGATCACTCCGACAGCGTCCTTGCGTTTTGGTACAGCAGAAGTACATTCATTTCCAATGGAAAGCTGTGTTTGCCTTGCAGCATTGCAGAGGCAGTTGCAGTGCGTTCTGTGTGGTGTATAAATTGGATTTATCGAACGTGTGCATCAAACTGTATGCGTGGATGGCTTGACAGAAATGGCTTGACAGAAATGGTTTGACAGAAATGGTAGCAGAAGGTGAATGTTGAACTTTTGTTGCACACATATCCAGATGATGCTGCCTACCATTTTGCACAAAGATGCTGTCAGTGTGATCGAGGCGTGACATGCTGACTAGACGCCATTGCGCACATGTTGATTTTGCTCATCCACACCAGACGCGATCAGGACACACAGGTTGAAATATCAAAACTAACTGAACCAACTATATTAATTTGGGGACAGGTCGAAAAGCAGCTAGCTTGCTGTTGCTAGCTAATTTGTCCTGGGATATAAACATTGGGTTGTTATTTTACCTGAAATATACAAGGTCCTCTATAAATCTACACATACACTACCAGTCAAACGTTTTAGAACACCTACTCATTCAAGGGTTTTTCTTTATTTGTACTATTTTCTACATTGTAGAATGATAGTGAAGACATCAAAACTATGAAATAACACAGATGGAATCATGTAGTAACCAAAAAAGTGTTAAACAAATCAAAATATATATGAGATTTGAGATTCTTCAAATAGCCACCCTTTGCCTTGATGACAGCTTTGCACACTCTTGGCATTCTCTCAACCAGCTTCACCTGGAATGCTTTTCCAACAGTCTTGAAGGAGTTCCCACATATGCTGAGCATTTGTTGGCTGCTTCTCCTTCACTCTACGGTCCGACTCATCCCAAACCATCTCAATTGGGTTGAGGTAGGGGGATTGTGGAGGCCAGGTCATCTGATGCAGCACTCCATCACTCTCCTTCTTGGTCAAATAGTAAAATAGTAAAAATAAATAAAAACCCTTGAATGAGTAGGTGTGTCCAAACCTTTGACTGGTACTGTCTATGATAATAATAATTAAGTCCCCCCCACTTCTAAAACCAAAGTTGCGCCCCTGATTAAAAGATGAACTGAGGTCCACACTCCAGTCCAGTTGGTGGTGGTAATGCACCTTAAAGTTTAAATATGATTTTTCATTACATTTACATTGTAGTATTAAATGCAGTTGTCACTATGGCAACGACCACACCCTGATGCAGTTGTCACTATGGCAACGACCACACCCTGATGCAGTTGTCACTATGGCAACGACCACACCCTGTAGCACTGAATGGTCTTGTGTTACCACCTTATTAATAGTCATACAGCGTGCAGTAGGATGCGTTGATCAGTTGATTGACAGGTGTACTGCTTAGCAATAAACAATAAACAGTCCGCTGGTGTGGATGCTCGCCAACGTTTATAGCTATGTATAATTCATCATTATAGTTATGGTTATAGTTATCATCCTTGGTGTGGACAGGCCTTAAAGGAAAACTCCTCCCAAAAACTATCTTGTGGTGTTTGTTTCATTAGTCCATTGTTGACATAGTCCCAAAATGATTTGCTTGTCAGCAATCAAGTTTTCAAGATACAGAAATCATTCCTGTAAAAATACATCCTATGGGGATGATTTCTATAATTTGAAAGTTACATATTTTGAAAAGTTGATAGTGAAAAGCAAAACATTTTGGGACTATGTCAACAATGGACTAATAAAACAAATACCAAAAGATCGTTTTTGGGTGGAGTTTTCCTTTAAGACTGATGAAGAAGAAGAACTCACCTGCCCCTCCGTCTACATAACTGCCCAGTCTCAGTGTGTATCCATAGTTCTCAGGATCAATGGAGAAGGAGGTGTATTTAGCATTAACCTTCCCTCCCTCAAAGTCTTCCATGTCCACCCTCAGCTCACTCTTCTTCCTCATCGTCAGGAGGAAGATGTTGTCCAGACCTGACAAGAACAGAAAGCATAAAGGTCCTGTTACATTTCAGCCCCTAGCTCATTTCCTTACCTCCTATCCCCTTTCCTATAGCTCCTAACCCCTTCCCCTAGCTCCTAGCCCCTTCCTCTAGCTCCTAGCCCCTTCCTTTATCTCCTAGCCCCTTCCTCTAGCTCCTAACCCCCTTCCCTAGCTCCTAGCCCTGTCCTTTATCTCCTAGCCCCTTTCTCTAGCTCCTAGCCCCTTCCTCTAGCTCCTAACCCCTTCCTCTAGCTCCTAGCCCCTTCCCCCAGCTCCTAGCCCCTTCCTTTATCTCCTAGCCCCTTCCTCTAGCTCCTAGCCCCTTCCTTTATCTCCTAGCCCCTTCCTCTAGCTCCTAACCCCCTTCCCTAGCTCCTAGCACTGTCCTTTATCTCCTAGCCCCTTTCTCTAGCTCCTAGCCCCTTCCTCTAGCTCCTAGCCCCTTCCTTTATCTCCTAGCCCCTTCCTCTAGCTCCTAGCCCCTTCCTTTATCTCCTAGCCCCTTCCTCTAGCTCCTAGCCCCTTCCTCTAGCTCCTAGCCTCTTCCCCTAGCTCCTAGCCACTTCCCCTAGCTCCTAGCCCCTTTCTCTAGCTCCTAACCCCTTCCCCTAGCTCCTAGCCCCTTCCTCTAGCTCCTAACCCCCTTCCCTAGCTCCTAGCCCCGCCCTTTATCTCCTAGCCCCTTCCTCTAGCTCCTAGCCCCTTCCTCTAGCTCCTAGCCCCTTCCTCTAGCTCCTAGCCCCTTCCTTTATCTCCTAGCCCCTTCCTTTATCTCCTAGCCCCTTCCTTTATCTCCTAGCCCCTTCCTCTAGCTCCTAGCCCCTTCCTCTAGCTCCTAGCCCCTTCCTCTAGCTCCTAGCCCCTTCCTTTATCTCCTGCCCCTTCCTTTATCTCCTAGCCCCTTCCTTTATCTCCTAGCCCCTTCCTCTAGCTCCTAGCCCCTTCCTCTAGCTCCTAGCCCCTTCCTCTAGCTCCTAGCCCCTTCCTTTATCTCCTAGCCCCTTCCTTTATCTCCTAGCCCCTTCCCCTAGCTCCATGCCCTGTCCTTTATCTCCTAGCCCCTTCCTTTATCTCCTAGCCCCTTCCTCTAGCTCCTAGCCCCTTCCTCTAGCTCCTAGCCACTTCCCCTAGCTCCTAGCCCTGTCCTTTATCTCCTAGCCCCTTCCTTTATCTCCTAGCCCCTTCCTCTAGCTCCTAGCCCCTTCCTCTAGCTCCTAGCCACTTCCCCTAGCTCCTAGCCCCTTCCCCTAGCTCCTAGCCCCTTCCTTTATCTCCTAGCCCCTTCCTTTATCTCCTAGCCCCTTCCCCTAGCTCCATGCCCCTTCCTCTAGCTCCTAACCCCTTCCCCTAGCTCCTAGCCACTTCCCCTAGCTCCTAGCCCCTTCCCCTAGCTCCTAGCCCCACCCTTTATCTCCTAACCTCTTCCCCTAGCTCCTAGCCACTTCCCCTAGCCCCACCCTTTATCTCCTAGCCCCTTTCTCTAGCTCATAGCCCCTTCCTCTAGCTCCCAAGCCCTTCCCCTAGCTCCTAGCTCCTTCCCCTAGTTCCTAGCCACTTCCTTTATCTCCTAGCCCCTTCTTCTAGCTCCTAGCCCCTTCCTGTAGCTCCTACCCCCTCCTCTTGCTCCTAGCTCCTTCCCCTAACTTCTTCTTGTTTGGTTTTCTGAGGAGGACTCACCCAGCCAGTACTCTCCAGCCACATTCCCAAAGCCAGATTTGTAGTGCGCCCAGGGTCTGTAGAAGTTCTCTGTTCCATCCATTCTCCTTTGGAACACCTGAGAGAGAGAGAGAGAGAGAGAGAGAGAGAGAGAGAGAGAGAGAGAGAGAGAGAGAGAGAGAGAGAGAGAGAGAGAGAGAGAGAGAGAGAGAGAGAGAGGAGGGAGGCATAGAGGGGGGAGACAAGGGAGGGAGAGAGATATTATTATCATACATTTTGCACCATCATCACATCACAAACATCACAGATGATCTATAAAGTTCTCTACTCACAGTCCACCTCCCTCCATCTGTGTCCATGTCACAGTAGACGTGCAGGGGTGTGATGGGACCCCCAGGGTAGATGGTGTACACCCCACTGGGTTTGGTGTTGTCATGTTGATAGATGTCGTCACAGTCCTGAGGGAGGTAGAACTGAGAGAGGACGGCTACAGGAGCCAGCAGAGACAGGAGCAAAAACACCTGGGAGACAGAGACAGGGAAAACATTCACAGAACGTTCACACAACATTCAAACAACATTTAAAAAAACATTAAAACAACATTTACGTCACTGTTCAATGCCATCAGTGCAGTACATGCAGCAAAACAACCCAGAGTAGAGATACAGACACACATAGCCTCACACAACATTCAGACAACCTTAGACCCACACGTAACCTCACATAAC